>NC_057748.1:714658-725340 GCF_004010195.1 Chiloscyllium plagiosum
ACCATCCTTCCTACCTGCAATCATCTTCCTGACCTCTCCGCCCCCACCCCACTCCGGCCTATCACCCTCACCTTGACCTCCCTCCACCTATCGGATTTCCAAAGCCCCTCCCCCAAGTCCCTCCTCCCTACCTTTTATCTTAGCCTGCAGGACACATTTTCCTCATTCCTGAAGAAGGGCTTATGCCCGAAACGTCGCTAACAAGTCTAATATTTTTCGGATGTGAGGTGATCCTATCCTTAAAAATCTACTCCACTAATTTCCCTAGCACTGATGTTAGGCTCACCGACCTAAAATTTTCCATATTATCCCTGTTGCCCTTAAAGAAATTATGTTGGCTGTTTTCCAGGCCTTTGTATCCGCTGCAGGCACTGAGGAAGTCCCAAAGATTTCATACAAAGCTCCAGCAATTTCCTCACCTGCCTCCCTCTGCATTCTGAGATAGATCCCATCAAGTCCTGGGGACTTGTCTATCTTAATGTTTTTTAAAACGTGCAACACCTTTTTTTGCTAACATGCCCTCAAATATCATCATACTCCATATCAACATACTCTGTGTGAAGTTTGCACGTTCTCCCCTTGTTTGCGTGGGTTTCCTCTGCGTGCTCTGGTTTCCGCCCACAGTCCAAAGATGTGCAGGTTAGGTGAATTGCCCATGCTGAATTGTCCATAGTGTTAGGTGCATAAGTCAGGGATGAATGTAGTGGAATGGGTCTGGGTGGGTTGCTGTTCGGAGGGTCGGTGTGGACTTGTTGGGCCGAAGGGCCTGTTTCCACACTGTAGGGAATCTAATCTAATCTAATCTACCCTCCTGAGATTCACCATCCACCATATCAGTCTCCCTTATGAATACCAATGCAATGCATTTGTTAAAGATCACTTCCTCTGGCCCCAGTGCTTAAGTTTCCCTCCTTTGTCCTTGAGGGGACTTACCCTTTTCCCCTAGCTACCCTCTTGCTCCTTATATAGGTACGTGAACACCTTGGGATTTTCCTGTGTTTGCCAAACACAGTTAGTGGTCCCTTTTAACCCTCCTAATTTCTTGTTTGAGTTCTTTTCTACTTCCTTTGTGTTCTTAGGGGTCTGCTGTCTTCAGTTTCCTTTTTCTTTTTGACTAAGCTCATAATTTCTCGTCATCCGGGGTTCCTGAATCTTGCTATCCCTGTCGTTCTTTTTCACAGGAATGTGCTGGTCCTGAACTCTCAATCGGCCTTTGAAAGATTCCCACCTGCCAAATGTGGATTTACTCTCAAACAGCTGGCCCTGGGTCTACATTCTCAGTTCCTGCCTAACATTGTGGTAATTAGTCTTCCCCCAGTTTCGTACTTTCACCCAAGCATTACTCTTATCCTTATCCATAAGTAACTTAAAGCTTATAGAATTAAGGACACTGTTCCCAAAATGCTCCTCCAGCGAAGCTTCCATCGCCTGGCCAGGTTCATATCCCAAAACCTGGTCTAGTATAGCCCCGTCCCTACTTGGACTATTTACATATTGTTTCAAAAAGCCATCTTGGACACATCTAACAAATTCTACCCCCATCTAAGCCTATGGTACTAAATGAGTCCCAGTTAATATAGAGAGAGTGAAAATCACCCACCACAACAACCCTGTTGTTTTTCCATTTTTCCATAATCTATTCACATATCTATTCCTCTATCACCCACTGACTGTTGGGAGGCCTGTAGTAGAATCCAACAAAGCGATTGCACCCTTCTTATTCCTGAGCACAACCCATATGTCTTCACGAAATGAACTCAGCAAGGTGTCCTCCCTCAGTACAGCCGTGGTATCAGGAAAGCAAACCTCCTTTTTCACCTGAAACGTCTAAATCCTGGAACACTAAGCTGCCAGTCTTGGCCCTGTCTCAACCAAATTCTTAGACTTTACGATTTGCAGTTCAGAGAAGGGAGAAAAATTGAACTAAAATGCAGTAATCTAAGACTAATTGATTACAAAATTAAGGCTGTAAGTGTTGAATGGTTTGGTTTCAGGAAAATGTAATTGTGAATATGAAATGTTGAGCATCCTCGGCTCAGGGAAAGGTACGGGCATTGAAATACAAACTTTCTTCAAAATGTAATTTAATGTACTCAGTTTTGTAGCTATGTCCTTTCTTTGTGATGAACAGTAGGCAGGGATGATTGATGTATCTCAGCCACAAGATGGTTGCTGCTGTTGGAAAAGCTCTGCTCAACTGAAAATATCACTGGCATTTTGCTACTGGCATAGCCCACTTCACTGTTGAATTAGTAACCACCAAGGATTTGCACTTATAAACAATGAGAAACAATGTACACAGGAGAATTTTACTGCAGAGAATAGCTAATAAATAAGAATGTGTTCAAAACTGGAACACACTTTGAGGGCTTTAGGTTGTGTGGCTGCTTACATAGCCACTTCTATGTAGTAGCGTCTGACCAAACTGATGATGATGCCAAACTAAAGGAATAAATTCCAACTTCAAATACATAGTGATATTTTATTATTCCTCAAAATATCCTTGTATATCGCTTTTATCAATAATTCTATTTCACTCTGAGCCTTAGGCTCAGCATTGACAGCATTTTCTATCTCTGTAGCATTACTGTCCCCACTCCTGTTTCAGCTCATTTGCTGCTGAGATCCTCATCTGTGCTGTTGTTAGTTCTGGAGAATCTTCCTCCTTGTATCCCCTATAAATTTTGAGGTTATCTGAAATTATGCTCCTTGTATGCTAACTTGTACCAAATCCTATTTACTCTTCATGTTGAGCTTGCTGACTTGTATTGGCTTCCTTTTCAGGAGCATGTTGATTTTTATACTTCATGTGGTGGTACATGTGTGGAATGAGCTGCCAGAGGAAGTGGTGGAGGCTGGTACAATTGCAACATTTAAGAGGCATTTGGATGGGTATATGAATAGGAAGGGTTTGGAGGGATATGGGCCGGGTGTTGGCAGGTGGGACTAGATTGGGTTGGGATATGTGGTTGTCACGGACAGGTTGGACCGAAGGGTCTGTTTCCATGCTGTACATCTCTATGACTCTATGTCCCTGTTTTCAAATTCTTTCAATCTTTGCCCTTTCTTGCTTCAACTGTCCTTCCAGATATGCAGCCCTGAAATTTCACTGTCCTCCAATTCTGCCTCTTACCCTCAACTTTAATCCATACCCCATTGACAGATGTAGATCCAAGTGCCCAGATATTAGGCTCTGTCATTCTGTCCAGCTACATCAAAGACATCTCGGAAATGACTGCCAGACTACTCAGACCCCTTGGCATCATGGAAGCCCACAAACCCACCAACACACTAAAACAGCAGCTACTGAACTTGAAAGACCCTATACAGACAGTGAGCAAAACTAATGTCATTTACAAAATACCGTGCAAAGATTATAACAAACACTACATTGGACAAACAGGCAGAAAACTAGCCACCAGGATACATGAACACCAACTATCCACAAAAAGACATGACCCTCTCTCACTAGTACCCTCACATACGGATGAGGAAGGACACCATTTCGACTGGGACAACACATCCATCCTAGGACAAGCCAAACAAAGACACACACGAGAATGCCTAGAAGCATGGCATTCCAACCGGAACTCTATCAAGAAACACATTGAGTTAGACCCCATCTACCACCCCCTGAAAAAAGGAACAGGAAGTGACTTCTCCACAGGAATTAACAGCACCACAGGAAATGACATCACCAACAGAAAGAAACCCAAACATATAAATAGAAAGCAGGAATTTTCAGAGTTAAAAATCACACAACACCAGGTTAAACTCCAACAGATTTAAATGGAAGCACACTAGCTTTTGGAGCGACGCTCCTTCATCAGACTATCACCTGATGAAGGAGCGTCGCTCCGAAAGCTAGTATGCTTCCAATTAAACCTGTTGGACTATAACCTGGTGTTGTGTGATTTTTAACTTTGTACACCCCAGTCCAACACCGGCATCTCCAATTCAGGAATTTTCAGCATTGCTTCACCTGAGGCCCACTGAAGATGCTACCTAGTAGGGTAACAAAATGTCTGGAAATGAACCTTCCAGCTCCCCGAGCAAATCTACATCCACAATTCTGTCCAGCTGTTTCTCTCTCCTCCTTCAAACTCATTGTTTACATTTATCTCCTTCATCAAGCTTTTGGTCACATCTTGTGTGGCTCAGAGTCAAATTTTGCCAATTCATGCTTCTTTGAGATGCTTTCCTTCAAGGTTCTATATAACTACAAGGTTGTATTTAGATTACAGATAAATCTCAACATTAATTGTATAAAGATTTATTTTCACAAATATTTCTGCTGTTGCGAATATAGAGTTGTAACTTCATACAGCACAGAAACAAACTGTTTGGTCTGACTCGTCCACACCAGACATCCCAATTTGACCTAGTCCTATTTGCCAGCACTTGGCCCATATCCCTCCAAACCCTTCCAATTCATATATCCATCCAGATGCCTTTTAAATGCTGTAATTGTACCAGCCTCCACCACTTCCTCTGGCAGCTTGTTCCATACAAGTTCTACCCTTGGCATGAAAAATTTACCACTCAGGTTCTTTTAAATCTTTCATCTCTCACCTTATGCCCCTATACCCTATAGTTTTGGACTCCCCACTCTAGGATAAAGATCTTGTCTACTTATCCTATCCATGCCTCTCATGATTTTGTAAACCTTTATAAGGTCACCCCTCAGCCTCCGAAGCTCCAGCCCCAGCCTATTCAGCCTCTCCCTATAGCTCAAACCCTCTGGTCATGACAACATCCTTGTAAATCTTTTCTCATCCTCTCAAGTTTAACAGTGTCCTTCCCTTAGGAGAAAGTGGGGACTGCAGATGCTGGAGAGTTAGTTGAAAAGTGTGACGCTGGAAAAGCACAGCAGGTCAGGCAGCATCTGAGGAACAGGCGATTCGACATTTCGGGCATAAGCATAAACCCGAGACTTCGATTCTCCTGCTCCTCAGAATGCTGTCTGACCTGCTGTGCTTTTCCAGCGCCACACTTTTCAACTCCAGCATCATTCCTGTAGAAGGACGACCAGAATTCTATGCAGTATTCAGTCAAATCCATGTTCAGATAAATTTTAAATGTTTTACTTTTGTAAAATTGATGTGAGTCACGATTTGTACTAGGAAATAGAACATAGAAAAATACAGCACAGAACAGGCCCTTTGGCCCTCAATGTTGTGCCTACCTGTGAACTAATCTAAGTTCATCTCCCTACACTATCGCATCATCATCCATGTGCTTAACCAAGGATTGTTTAAATCCCCCTAATGTGGCTGAGTTAACTACATTGGCAGGCAGGGCATTCCATGCCCTTACTACTATGAGTAAAGAACCTGTCTCTGACATCTGTCTTGAATCAATCACCCCTCAATTTGTAGTTATGCCCCCTCGTACAAGCTGATGTCATCATTCTAGGAAAAAGACTCTCAATGTCTACCCTATCTAATCCTCTGATCACCTTGGAAATATCATTGATAGTTGGAAAAGCATCAAGGGCCGAAGGGCCTGTTCTGCGCTGTATTGTTCTAGTTGTGGTTCTTGGAGGTGATATTCTCAGGCCCAGGATGTTGTTCCTCAAACTTGTGCTCCAGGATCAATCGCCTTCAACTGCTTTCTCAACAACCTGCCCTCCATCAGTTCAGAAGTGAGTCTCCAGAGTAATGTTTTCTCTGGCTTTTTAAAGAATGTGTCTGAAGCCTAAGTTTACAAAACCACTGTAATGTCGAGAATTTTGTTAATTCTTCATGAAGTGATCATCACATACTTTCATCCCAAGTGTTTCTGGCATGTTGTGAGCGTTTTAGTGCACTGACTCTCTATTGAGAATTCTTGAGATGGCCCAAATTAATTTCAAAGTGCATTCTGCCACTTGGCAGGCATGAAATATTTTAAATTTAATTGAACGTTTACTGTATAGTCATATAATTCTCAAGATTCACACACATTTGTTAACTTTTAATGGACAAGGTTGTGTTTGAAATAATTTAATCCTATGTTCTTAACCCACCTTTGTATTGCGCTTTGGAAAATGTGCAGGTTCTGTCTTCGAACTTGGATGAAAATCCTACAGGAAATTGCTGATTGAAGAACAAGAGGGTATTTTATTTCACGAGTTGAATTGCTTCCTTGTGCACATTTGGTATTCAGTTTGTACCGCAACAGGAGTGTGTTGTTGATTTGGAACTTTGAATGTGGATTAGTTCACAGAACTGATCATTACACCTTGTTCAGTCTGCTGCTGAAGCTGTTGAGACTTTCTAGGTGTATTCTTCCTGTTGCTTTTCTGAAAGTGTTGACACATAATCACTGGTCACCCTTATTCACATCAGAGTCTTAGAATGAGAGATGACGAACTGTTTAACCACAGGGAGCAGGTGGAATGCATTCTAATTTGATTTTAATCTTGTTCCGACATAATCACTTGCTATGAGATGAGGCATGTGAGCCATTTTCCACTGTACCGTCCCACCTCATTACCTCCAGAGTTCTGAGACAAATTATGGTGCTCAGTCCCCTCATTCTGAACAAACAGATTATTTGATGTGTATGGAATGGATCGCTGAACTCCAGGGGAGAAAAAAGGGTTGTGAAGTTCCTGTTCAAAATATTTTTATGAGAGAAGTTACATTTTTTAAACACTTGTATTTTTCTCCGTCTCAAGACTTCCTGTCATTCAACTCCTGCTCACATCCCTTACCCATCTTTTACCATACAATGTATAGAAATCCCTACAATTAATTATTTGTGCTTGAAGGATGCCAGATATTCCGTTTTTATGCCTTTGTCATTGCTATTTGTCTAAATGATTAATGTCAGTGTCTGTAACAGTGGTGACCGATAATACATTTTCCAATATTTGGATCCCTCTTGCAGATGATAAGTTCTTTTTTGTACTGATGGAATGCTCCTCACTGTTAAAACTTTCATAGGCAGATGGTGAGATTGGCATCTGGTTTCCAATCTTCTTTCTTAATACTAAATTTATTTACAGAATGTAACATTACAAATGTCAGTCTCCTCCCTAAACAATGTTGTCCCAGAAGTGTCTTTATGTGTCTTCAAGGTACTTAATAGCCTCCACCTATGTTTCCTTCACTTTAATACAATTAGCAGACTTTAGTACAGATCTGTAGTTTTAATGTAGGATTTATGGAAATATTTCTGTATTTCATTATTGAATTCCTCTGTGTTTTCCAATGGTTTAAAATATATGGATTTAGATTCTCCAGAATGGAGCATTAACAAAGAATAAAGTGTTATCTTTAGTGAGCAGGTGTGTTTCGGTGTTGGGTTGCAAGCTCAGCAGTCACAATGTTCATTATATTTTTAAAGCAAAAGTTATCTTATTTGGAAGAGTAAAATTGGGTATTAATAAGAATTCAAACATTATAATTTCACTTTGAAACTATCCAGCGTCATTCTTGTCACACATTTTTAAATGAATGCCTGTCGCAGTGCAGGCTCAGTTGTTCAGTTCTGCATCTCATTACTGTTATCCAACCTCTTGCCACTTGATACCAGTACCAGCCATTGTTTTAGAGCAATGTAACAGCTATTTTCCTGCATTGCGGTTATGTCAGTTTGTACTCAAGGCATGAAGTCAATGGCAGGTTTTAATTTAGTTCAGATTTGTCACTAAATGTTGGGGCAAGATCCACACCAAATTTACATAGCTACAGTTAGTTCACAGAATAGCTAAGTGCTCCTTTCCAAATTTGTATAAATGAGAAATGTGAAGTGTTAGTAGTTATGTGAATGTACAAATTAGGGGTCGGCTGATCTGCTTGTGGCCATAACTCCATATCCCAACCTCTTCCAAAAAACCTTCACTTGCAAAATATTCACTGGCTTTGCCTCACCATTTCCAAGCACAGATTTCCAAAGACTGATCCCCTCAAGGGAAAAATATTCTTCTCATGTGTCTTAAATTGACAACCTCTTATGTTTAATTTGTATTCTCAAGTTAGAGACTCTTCCACAAGGCAGAGCATCTTTCCAGTATCCATCCTGTCCTGGCCTCAAAGGATTTTGTATCTTTCAGTCAGACCAGCTCTCATTCTTCTACATTTTAGTGGATGCAGGTCAAGCCTGTCCAACCTATCTTCAGGGAATACTCTCTTTCCAGGAATCAGTCAACCTTCCCAATTGCTCCTAACACATTTATATCCTTTCTTAAGGAAACCAAAACTGTATACAGTACTTCAGATGTGGACCCACAAACACCCTTACAACTGCAACAAAATGTCATTACTTGTTCCATTTACTTTGTAATTAGCAATATTTCATTTGCATTCCTAATCACTTGCTATACCTGTATACTAACATCTTGGGACTCATGTACCCTCAGATTCTTCTGAACTCTGCAATCTCTCTCCATTTTGATTTGATTTGATTTATTATTGTCACATGGACTGAAATACAGTGAAGAGTATTGATTTGTGTGCTACCCAGACAAATCATAACTTACATGAGTACATCAGAATGTACAATACAATGTTACAGCTGCAGAGAAGGTGCAGAGAAAGATCATCTCTAATATGAGAGGTCTGTTCATTAGCCTGAATATAGCAGGGAAGAAGTTGTTCTTGAATCTGTTAGTACGTGTTTTTGCATATCTTTTGTGTTTGCTGCCCAATGAAAGAGAGTATAACTGGGGTTGGAATGGTCTTTGATGTTGGCTGAGGCAGCGGGAAGTGTAGACTGGAGTCAATAGTTGGAATGTTGGTTTTCATGTGCTCACAATGCTGTGTAATATCGTGTTGTCTTGGGCAGAGCAGTTGCCATACTAAACTGTGATGAAACCAGATAGGGTGCTTTCTGTGGTTCAACTATAAAAATTGGTAAGAGTCATTGTGGACATGCCAACTTTCCTTAGCCTTCTGAGGAAGTAGAGGCATTGGTTTGCTTTCTTGACTAATAAAAATCACACAACGCTAGGTTATAGTCCAACAGGTTTAATTGGAAGCACTAGCTTTCAAAGCGCCGCTCCTTCATCAAGAGGTCGACTTAGCAGGTCTGGCAGCATCCAGATCCAACCTTCCAACTCGACATCGCCCTCTTGACCTGACCTACCTATCGTCTTCCTTCCCACCCACCTGCTCCACCCTTCTCACTGACCTGTCATAATTAACCCTTATCTGCATCCACCTATTGCCATCCCACCTCCCCAGTCCTGATGAAGGGTCCTGCCTGAAACACTGACTTTCCTCCTCAAGTGCTGCTTGACCTGCTGTGCTTTTTCCAGCTTTACACGTTATTGACTCTGAATCCTCCAGCATCTGCAGTTCTCACTATCTCCTAATGTTTCTGAGTTAACTGTGTGACTCCTTCAGAGTTCTGAAACCATGAGTGTTGTGTTGGCTGCATCTGGCTAGCCAGGTGCTAAATATTCAGTCGTTTCCTGGACTTCAACTTTTTCCATGTAGGAGAGAGGATGAGGTGAGCTTCTCATTGCAGACAATCCAGCCTCTGCCATGATTTTTCCTTGGTTTTGATCAAGCTTATTCAATTCAGTCTGTAATCATTGGTGAGCCCTTGGTGTTGGTAGACGGTTTGACATTGGTCAGAAGGAATGTTTCGAGTTGCTATGATTTGGAAATGGTCAGAACCTGTGTGGCAGCTGTATTGCCTGGCATTTAGTTCCAGTTTGGATGATATAAAAGTCATGCTGTTGCTGGCATCACTATTGTGATTGTAAACAATTATTATTTAGCACTTGCAAAACTTTTAGCTGTCTACTACTCATCGCTTTGCAGTAAACTGTAGTTGTAACCTGTGCCGGGTATTAAAGATTTGTAATCTGGTAGACTCAGTTGTGAGTGCCTAAACTGTAGACTGCAGGCCATGTGTTAAGGTCAATTGATACAATCCTGTAGTCTGCGACTGAAACAGAATAACAAATTCAAATCATAGTGTCAAACTCGAGCAGTTTTGTAATCTTCCTTCAAAGAAGGACTTGAAACTATCTATTTTCAAGTTTTCAACTTCAAAGGACTTTGAACTCAATAGCATTTGCATTGTTGGGACCATCACTTTTTGTATTATTTTTCTCAGTTTTGATTTGGAACTGAAAGCTGAAGCTGAGAATTCAACTTTGCACAGCTTGATTTTTCTTAAAATAGTGAACAAAGGAGCTGATACTTGCATATATGAAGTTGCCGGGAAATACAATTATAGTTAATTATCGTTCTAAGAAATACTGTAGATGTTTCGGGACCAGGTGGTGTTATTGGTCACTCAAGAGGAAACCAGTGCTGACCAGCCAATGACAGCAAATGTGAGAAAAGAGAAACTAGAGCCATAGAGATATACAGCACAGAAACAGACCCATCGGTCCAACCCATCCATGCCGACCAGCTATCCCGGCCCATATCCCTCCAAATCCTTCCTATTCATATACCTTTCCATATGCCTTTAAATTGTTGTAATTATACCATCCTCCACCACTTCCTCTGGCAGCTCATTCCATACACGTACCACCCTCTGCATGAAAAAGTTGCCCCTTAGATCCTTTTTATATCTTTCCCCTCTCACCCTAAACCTATGCCCTCTAGTTGTGGACTCCCCCCACCCCAGGGAAGAGACTTTGTCTATTTATCTTATCCATGCCCCTCATGATTTTATAAACCTCTATAAGGTCATCTCTCAGCCTCTGACGCTCCAGGGAAAACAGCCCTACCTAG
>NC_057748.1:725604-731820 GCF_004010195.1 Chiloscyllium plagiosum
TAACTATACCTCTTACACTCACATCCAAATCATTTATATAAATGATGAAAAGTAGTGGACCCAGCACCGATCCTTGTGGCACTCCACTGGTCACAGGCCTCCAGTCTGAAAACAGCCCTCCACCACCACCCTCTGTCTTCTACCTTTGAGCCAGTTCTATATTCAATTGGCTAGTTCTCCCTGTATTCCATGAGATCTAACCTTGCTAATCAGTCTCCCATGGTGAACCTTGTCAAATGCCTTACTGAAGTCCATATAGATCACATCAACCACTCTGTCCTCATCAATCCTCTTTGTTACTTCTTCAAAAAACTCAATCAAGTTTATGAGACATGATTTCCCACACACACACCGCCATGTTGACTATCCCTAATCAGTCCTTACCTTTCCAAATAGGTGTAAATCCTGTCCCTCAGGATTCCCTCCAACAACTTGCCCACCACCGACGTCAGGCTCACTGGTCTATAGCCTCCTGGCTTGTCCTTACCACCCTTCTTAAACAGTGGCACCACGTTAGCCAACCTCCAATCTTCCAACTCCTCACCTGTGACTATCGATGATACAAATATTTCAGCAAGAGGCCAAGCAACCACTTCTCTAGCTTCCCACAGAGTTCTCGGGTACACCTGATAGGTCCTGGGGATTTATCCACTTTTGTGTGTTTCAAGACATCCAGCAGTTCCTCTTCTGTAATCTGGACATTTATCAAGATGTCATCATCTATTTCCCTACAGTCTATATCTTCCTTGTTCTCTTCCACCGTAAACACTGATGCAAAATACTCGTTTAGTCTCTTCCCCCATTTTCTGTAGTTCCACACAAAGACCGCCTTGCTGATCTTTGAGGGGCCCTGTTCTCTCCCTAGTTACCCTTTTGTCCTTAATAATATTTGTAAAAACCCTTTGGATTCTCCTGAATTTTATTTGCCCAAGCTATCTCATGTCCCCTTTTTGCCCTCCTGATTTCCCTCTTAAGTATACTCCTACTTTCTTTATACTCTTCTAAGGATTCACTCGATCCATCCTGTCTGTACCTGACATATGCTTCCTTCTTTTTCTAACAACCCTCAATTTCTTTAGTCATCCAGCATTCCCTATACCTACCAGCCTTTCCTTTCAGGAGAAAGTGAGGACTGCAGATGCTGGAGATCAGAGCTTAAAAATGTGTTGCTGGAAAAGTGCAGCAGGTCAGGCAGCATCAAAGGAGCAGGAGAATTGACGTTTCGGGCATAAGCCTGAAGAAGGCCTTTCCTTTCACCCTCATAGGGATATACTTTCTCTCGACTCTCGTTATCTCATTTCTGAAGGCTTCCCATTTTCGAGCCATCCCTTTACCTCCGAACACCTGCCGTCAATCAGCTTTTGAAAGTTCTTGCCTAATACCAAAAATTAGCCTTCCTCCAATTTAGAACTTCAACTTTTAGATCTGGTCTATCCTTTTCCATCACTATTTTAAATCTAATAGAGCCGCAAAGTGTTCTCCCACTGACACCTCAGTCACCTTCCCTGCCTTATTTCCTAAGAGTCAAGGTTTGCACCTTCTCTAGTAGGTACATTTGGGCAGAAGGCTGTGTGCTCAGAAGGGGTGGATGCTGTGTTTAAGTTGATTTACTCCCTTTTGTTGTTTATTCAGTTAAAAAGTGTTGAGAGAAAAGAATCCCAGTTTATCAGCAATATGAGTGTTCCTCGGAGTTTGCTGATAGCTCTTGGCATTGACGGTTAGTTTGGAAATCAGGCAAGATACAGTCCCATGTGCCTTTAATACAACACAGTGTTTGAGGAATTTTTGAGGTGTGGTACACTTTGTTGCCAATTATTTCATTTTTACTTTATCCCTTAACTGTGTCTGTCTGTGAGAGTGAACATTGTGATCAAAGATTGAGGTTAAATTGCAGACAGATGATCTTGTTTAGTTTGCTATACTAAAGTTACACTATTTATAATTGTTAATTTCTATTTAAGTTATAAACTTGGAGTCTGATAAGCTGTTATTATTTAAGTCTGGTTAGAAAAAATTTGGCAATTATGTCATTGAATGCTTTACTTTCACAATGTTGTGAATCAAGTGTTGGTGAGTCTGATTTGGCTTGGCTTTCTATTCTAGTGCAGTAACACTATTTATTTTACCAGTTATTTTGGGTGGGGGGGGGGGGAAGTAAAGTATGTAATCAGAATTTTTCAATAGTTTTTTTTAAGGCATATTATTTTTTAAATGATTTGAATTTGGTAGGAATGCAGGAAAGGAGTATTTTCATATGTTTTCTTCAGCATTTATGATATGTGGCCAGCAAAATCAAAACCATTTGGATACTCTTACTTGAGCATGAGAACAGGTTGGAAAAAAACAAAGATGAGTTTTGTAGTGTACCTACATAGAAGCAACATCATCCCTTTTGAGCTATTCTACTGGACAGCAGAAAATACGTTTGTTTTACGTGGAGTTTCTGTTTGTCAATGTAACCTGCCTTCAGCATTAGCATTGTATTGTAGGAAATGGCTATTTTTTGTGTTCCATTTGTACAAGGTTGTGAACAATTTGAGCTATAGATTCTGACTTGCTGCCCTCTGCTGTTAGTTTAATGTAATGGCAGTGAGCTTTAGATTGGAATTCTTTTTATCAGCATGCAGTCTTTTTGGGTTAAACAAATGATATAGAACAAAATGTGGGAGTGAATGGCAAGTTTGCAAATGACATGAAGATTGGCTGGATGGCTGACAGTTCAGGAGGATATAAACGCATTGGTCAGATGGATAAATCAGTGGCAGCTGGAATTTAACCCTGATAACTGTGAGGTGATATACTTTGGAAAAAGAAACAAGAACAGGCAGTGCTCAGTGAATGGCAGGGGATTTGGAAGCTCAGAAGATCAGAGGAATCTTGGGGTGTTAGTCCACTGATCCCTGAAAGTAGCCGGACACGTTAATAGCGTAGACAAGGCACATGGAACACTTGCCTTTGAGTCATGTCATGGATGATAAGAGCAGGGAGCTTATGTTGTATATAGCAAATAGTACAAATGCTACAATAGTCTCTCTTTAGAATTCATTCCATGTGTATATGCCGACCATCCTTTGTGTAGGCTGTAGCCAGTTCTCTTTGTTGATTCTGCTTTTGAATTGATTGCAGATTTTGGGGCATGAGCATAGTACAAAGTAAAGTTTCTTTTGCTCTCATCCTCTCAGTGAGAGAGATAGAGCACCTGACTGAGGATAGTCAAACTCCCAACGTTGGATATTTTTAGAAATATGAATGAAATGTGTAGTTGGTGTATGGCATTTATATTTCCTTCCTGGTAGCTACATGTTACTTCTGTATGACAGGGAAGGAGTAAGTTGTTTGTGGAATTGCACCTCATCTGTCTTTTGGCAGAAAATATACCTCGTATGTCAGCATGGGTAAAAGGGTGGGGTGGAAAATGAATCCTGATGCATCCAGCTTTTAAACAGTGACATTGCGAGAAGAGTGATGTGTAGTTTCACTTTGTGCAAGCCTTAATACTGGTCAGCCTGATGCATCTTGTGGAGAGAGTGAAATGCCTTGGAGATCACTTCAGTTTACCCTTAATGCAACTTCCTACCTGGGTAGCATCCCTTGCATAAACCAACTTTGCAGTTTATAGCAGTGATGAGCATTAAACAGGAGGTGGAGGACTCGAAAAAGATGGAGGTCAGGGTAAGAGTCAATGGTAAATGTTTCAAAATAGGAAAAAGACAGAAAAGCACAGTTTTGGGAAATGGATGCCACACACATGAAGAGCAGAGGGAGGAATGAAGAAACAGAAATTCCCCATCAGAGGCTAAATGGAAAGGGCTGGGAGGTGTGCTGAATGAAATATTCACAACATGGTTGGCCAGAGCCTTGGTACGTTTTTAAAATGAGGATTGGATGGTGATTTGATTTGCTACTTAGAGAGTGCCATTTGAATTGAGCAGTGATATGGCATTTTCAAAAAGAAACTGGGAATGCAGAGCTCTGCTTCAGCTGAAGTTTATGATCAGCAGGGGAAAAGGCATTGAATCACAGCCCCAAATTACTGTAGTCTTGCGCATTACAGAGAGACAACCAGTGATGGTTTAACCTGAAGGTAACCACACCTTCAGTGAGGGGAGAGAGTGAGGAGGAGAGTCCTTCAAATACACTAAAGCTGCACAGATCTTGGTGGTTGAGATATTATGAGCTGATTGGATCGGCATTCGATCAGGGTATAATGGAACAGCTGATTGTGTAGCAAAGAGAGGGTTTATTTAAAAGATTGAAGGATGAGGGTCATTTTTTTTCATCTTTTTAACATGGGGTAAAGGTTGAGCGTTTTGAAGCTGGGTTGAATTTATAGTGTCACAAAAACAGAAATTGCTGGAGAAACCAGTTCTGCCGAAGTGTTAGTTCTGAAACATTAACGCTGCTTTCTCTCCACAGATGCTGCCAGACCTGCTTTGTTTCTCCAGCATTTTTTTTTGTGTTTTAGATTTCTATCATCTGCAGTTCTTTGTTTTATTTAATTATAGTGTCACTGCATTCAAACTTGGTGTATGTTTGTACCTGACTGAGGACTGTGTGCAATTCTGGTTGCCCTGTTATTGGAAGCATATTATTAAATTGGAGAGGGTTCAGAAAAGATTTACCATGGCGTTGCTGGGAATGGAGGGTTTGAGTTATACATATAGGATGGATAGATAGGCATTTTTTTTACTGGAATATAGAAGGTTGAAGAGTGACCTTATGGAGGTACATAAAATCATGAGGGGCATAGATAAGGTGAATAGCAAGGGTGGGAGAGTTCAAAACTAGGGATCATATTTTTAAGGTGGGAGGAGAAAGATTAAAAAGGACGAGGGGCAACTTTTTTTTTTAAACAGAGTGGTTTGTGTGTGGAATGAACTGCCAGAGGATGTGGTGGATGCAGGTGCAGTTACAACATTTAAAAGACATTTGGATAAGTACGTGAATAGGAAAAGTTTGGAGGGAAATGGGCCAAGTGCAGGAAAGTGGGACTAGTTTAGTTTGGATGGACAAGTTGGACTGAAGGATCTGTTTCCATGTTGGATCCTACATATATACACAAATAGCTATTATTTGTTTAATTAGATTATCCCTTGGTTTAATGAGTGTCAGTATTGTTTAAAACCAACCAGATCCAGAAGGTCTTAGTACCAACATTTAGTCTAAGTTGGTTCATTTCAGAGATAATGACTAGAGGATGAGGAGAAGAAATAAGCAGTTGCAATGTAATGCTGAAAACTGAATGAAGTCTTGGAGTTGTGTTAAGCATGAATCTGTATCTTTAGAGGTTTAGTAGGGATTTGAAAAGGTAGCAATGCAGTGGGTAAATAGAGAGTACATATAATTCTTAAATCCACACATCTGTTAGATTATCTAGCTTAATTTACAGTATTAGCAATTTATTTTCTTCGTGGCTGAATCCATCAAGCATTTATCATTTGGAGGATAGACAACATTGTGTGAAATCCATGAGTAATGGATCCAATTAAGAGGTTCACATAAATACTTTATCGATCCTTTAGCAACCAGCCAATTTTGTTTGGTAGCAATCACAAACAAAATAAAATCTCATTCAGTTATCCCTGCTTCTCTCGTTCCTCCCTGTTAGATGGTTGTTGCAGATCTTTTATCTGGGATGTAAAGGGGAAGGGAATGTCGACAGGTTAAGACCATAAGACATAGGAGCGGAAGTAAGGCCATTCGGCCCATCGAGTCCACTCCGCCATTCAATCATGGCTGATGGGCACTTCAACTCCACTTACTCGTTTACATAGAACAGAAGAATACAGCGCAGTACAGGCCCTTTGGCCCTCGATGTTGCGCCGATCCAAGCCCACCTAACCTACACTAGCCCACTATCCTCTATATGCCTATCAAATGCCCGCTTAAATGCCCATAATGTGGGAGAGTCCACCACTGCTACTGGCAGGGCATTCCATGAACTCACGACTCGCTGAGTAAAGAACCTACCCCTAACATCTGTCCTATACCTACCACCCCTTAATTTAAAGCTATGCCCCCTCGTAATAGCTGACTCCATACGTGGAAAAAGATTCTCACTGTCGACCCTATCTAAACCCCTAATCATCTTATACACCTCTATCAAGTCACCCCTAAAACTTCTTTCCTCCAATGAAAACAGCCCCAAGTGCCTAAGCCTTTCCTCATACGATCTTCCTACCAGACCAGGCAACATCCTGGCAAACCTCCTCTGCA
>NC_057748.1:735213-742778 GCF_004010195.1 Chiloscyllium plagiosum
TGCCTTCTCTATTTCCCGGTACATGTTGCGCCCCTGGTCCTGACCACTGTTAGGAGGTCTGTACATAACTCCCATTATGTTTTTTTTTGCCTTTGTGGTTCCTCAATTCCACCCACACAGACTCCACATCATCCGACGCTATGTTATTCAGTGCCATAGATTTAATTTTGTTCTTAACTAACAAGGCCACCCCGCCCCCTCTGCCCACCTCCCTGTCTTTTCGATAAGTTGGAAACCCTTGGATGTTTAACTGCCAGTCCTGACCCCCCTGTAACCACGTCTCTGTGATGCCTACCACATCATAATCAATCACGATGATCTGTGCCATTAGTTCGTCTGCTTTGTTACGAATGCTACGAGCATTCAGGTAAAGTGCCTTAATGTTAACTTTCTTATCATTAGAGATATTGGAAGTCATAAGATGTCCTAAGTTATCCTTCCCTTTTGCTGCATTCCCAGTCTGTCTCAAGTTTAAATCTGCCTGCACATATGCTATCCTGCCGCTTATCTTTCCATTTAACTCCATACTCCCTGTCGCTTTCACTTTCCCTTCCCCCCTCAACTCAGGTTGGGATTGGAAAGGTTGGTGGCAGAGTAGCATCAAGCCTGCTGTGTGGGGATTGGGCTCTGGTTAGTCACATGGTTGGAACAAGTTACATTCATAAGGTCTCCTTGAGGTCTCCGGCGATCAGTGTGCATCATTGGAGGAAATAAAGGAGAGATTAAATGAATTTAATAGCAATTGCTGTAATAGTCTGCACAGACAATACAAGAATGAAGGAAGATATATTAATACAGGAGTCTTAGAATCTTACATGGCACAAGAAAATAGATTATCCTTTTGCAACTCTGCAAGCTCTCTGAAAAAGGCAAACATTCTGCTTTGCCTATTTTGTTTCTCTTTTTCACACTTAGTGTTACAAATGTGCTGTGTACTGAGTTTCAACAATTTTATTTCTGATGCTCACCCCTTTCAGAGTTTTATCATTTAATGTTTCATTTGTCTACTTATTTATTTTCCTTCCAAAATGTGTCTTGAGCTTTTCTCTGTTCAAGTTTCTTTTTGCTTAATGTTAAAATAATGATTTGCTTTATGAATATTAGTCCTTGTATATTGATGTATAATGACCTTTGTACTAAATAAATGACTGTTTTGATCTGACCACTTGCAATTTCAGCAAACTGTTTCATGCTGTACATCTCTATGACTATGACTCTATAACTTTTGTGCAATTGCACAGTTTCAGTGCCGAATCTAATTCAGACTTGTGCCACTATATCAGAGATTGTCTACAATGTAGTTATGGTTTACACCACTAGATGTTGCAGTAAGTAATGAGAACATGTCCCGAGAAAAGAAAAACCCTTTTCTAAATGCAGCATTAGAGTTGTTAAAATGGAGGCAAAATAAACATCTGATTGCTGTAGATACAAAAGTTGACAAATTTATATCAAATTATGATATAATTCAAGGCTGAAAAGGTTTAAGGCTATGTTGGACTTTGTAATAGAGATGATCAGTATGAGCATTGAGGTTATAAATTCTATTCTGGGTAAGACGCAAGCTGAATTTTAAAATAGCAGAATATGTTTCACATTTCAGAGCTGCATCATCGAAAATCCTGGGTATTTATAGCAGTAACTGATTTTCATTTTGAGGCTGGTGGAAGCATTCACCTTTTTAGCTGCTGTAAAAGGCTTTTGTTGTTAGACTTCAAGAAAAAAAATCTGTGTATCCAAATTAGGATCCTCTGTAAACATGTGCTTAAATGTTCAAATTTGAACTGGATGTAAACAACTTTATTTTTCTGAACCACATATGACTGTATAGTGATTTAAGAAAGTTATATAGCATTCCATTCCGTTTTAAAAATAACTTCACAATGAATTCATTTCATATAGAATGCTACTTAGCTGGGTTTCAAATTATACTTTTTTTTTAAAAAGAGATGTATTCTTAAACTCAAGTATTTTTATGCATGTCATAGCCTACCAATCCTTAGTACCAGAAACTATTTAATGCCTATGGAACCATGGCTCTCCATAAAAGCAAAGAGCACATCAATCAAAAAGTTTTTAAAATTTGCACGAGTGATTTACAAAATGTAAGGTACCATAGGATCATGTTATGAAGCTGTTGTGTTCTTTTCCTTAGGATTCAACATTGGAGTTCAAAGATTGTGCAGAGCGGACTGACCTCATGGTAAGAGAGTCTCCTGTTTCTGCTTGGCAGTGTTGCTTTGGTTGTCGATAAATAGATATCCACATCTATTCCACATGTTTAAAGATGAAGTGTCAACTTCAGGGTTTCTTTTATCATCGGACATCAGATTGTGTGTGTACTTTTCAGTCTTTGGTGTTGATAAGTGAGATTTATAATGCATGGATGTTATAAAGTAACTGAGTTAATATCTTCAAACCAGCGACTAAAAATGGTCCATCAGTGAAAATGTTTTAAAGTAACTTCTTCGCCTCTTAAAAACATTTGATTTGTTGTCAGTGTTACATTGATTTAATTGTATGAAGGGACTGCCACTTATTTATGGAACAAAACCTGATACCGAAAGGCCATTGATTGTTTTGCTAATGACACTGGTGTCTATTTCCAGCATTTTTAATTTGATACATAAATACACAGCTTCTAACACCTGACACTTGTCAATCACTTCTATTTGCAATCATATGCAATTTTAAAAAAAGCTGCTGATAATAATTTATAAATTTCCTGATGTTTATTTCTGAGCAACCCAAAATGTGAATGGGATTTCAAATGCTACACATTTCATCAAAAGCATTGCAGGAAGTCCTGTGTAAAATGTTGGAAATTAGCATTGTCTCGTACTCGTGTTTGTGTTGGCTGTTCACTGGACCTCTGCTTCAACACATTGTCCTGTTCTGCATTATCTTGTATCCCTTTCAAATCTTTATCCAGTTCTCTTTTATGTTATGGTAATTTCTGCCTCAATTACCACTTGTAGGAAGGAACTCTATGTTGTGATGATCCACTTCATTCCTCTAATCAGCTTTGCTATTGATTCATTAAACAGTGGAAATAATTCACTGTTTACTCACTCAAAAGTTTGTAAAATTTTGGAAACCTCCTATGAAATCTACCTAATTTTTCTTGCAACACAAAGAGCTCTCATTTTTTCTTTGAGATTTTCTGCATATTCTTCATTCTGGGCACCTTATTTAGGAAAGGATGTATGTTGCCTTATCTAGATGCAGAATTGCAACACAGAATTGCATGGATGATACCAGGAATGAGGAATTTTAATTCTAAGAAAAGATGAGAGAAGTTGGGCTTATTTTTCTTGGATGAGAGGAGAGGCCACCTTATTGAGGTGTCCAAAACTATGAACAATTTTGACAGGGTAAAGTAGGATATTCTATTTCCACTGTTTGGTATGTTGGTAACTAAGGGTAACAATTTCAAGATTGCCCACATGATAGCTTAGAGTAAAATGAGAAACTCCTTTACTCTGTGTTAGAATTTGGAATGCGCTGCCTGGTAAAATGGTGGAGGCAGATTCCATTAGACAGAGCTCAATGTATTTTTGGAAATGATAAATTTAGAGGGCTATGGAGATTGGGACTAACTAGCTAGCTCTTTCATGAGCTGGTACAAATGTCATCCCGCTCCCCCCTCAGTCGTAGCAAAATGCTCAGAGACGTTTTACCTCCTTCATCTTTAATCCAGGCCCTAGTGGGCGAGAGAACAATCGCCCATGTGCACAGGGACATGAGTTCACAGTCTTCTCTGGAAGAGCAGTTTCTTATTGAATTATATAGTCATTTTATAGGGAGGAGCATCCAGATAAGGCAACATACATATTGATCAGGTGATTGTTACAATCAGTAGGTTTCACTAGGAGATTAAGCCATCTGTTGTTACACAATGAACACCCTTGCCTCCAGCAACCCCTTGTTAACTATTAGTTCTTATCTGATCTGAGTCATACTCAGCTGAACATCTTGTTTCACAAAACTCAGAACTTAACTCTTTCTCTGCCTGCTTGTACCCTATACACATTCTCATTCCCTCCTTTATTCATTTCATGATAACCAATGACATTACCAGCTTTCATAAGACTCTGACAGCCAGCATCCAAGCAAATAATTGACACACAGCATTCAATGATTATAACAACAAAAATTACTAGTCCGTTGCACTAAATAGTTTGAAGAATCCTCCCATATGGAAAAAAATTCACCAGTAAAGTTTCTAAATCCACAGTCCTTAGTGACCACTCCATTCCCTCCAAGTCAAGTGGAAACGAGCCAGTTCTCCAAAATCTCCTTCAGTAAGGTCCAACCTGAAAATAAAATTCAGTCTGTTCTTGCATCACTCCTTGGAGAAATTTGATTTCTTGGATAAGGGCAGTTAAATACTTAATAACACTGATCCTTCCAGAGATGCTTCAGATGGAGGATACCAGCGCAGGTGAGTATGCAGTGCAGCAGCAGTGTGGGTGAACACAGCATTCGTTGCTGCTTCTACTTTCGCTCTGCTGTCAAATGTAACAAAGCCAACGAGCTGTTTTGATGTTAGCTTGATCAGTGAACCTTCGTATCCCTTAAATAATTAAAAGAGAAGGTAAAGCTCACTTGGTTTAATGTCCATGGGAAGGCCACTGACAAAAACCGAAGAGACCACCTCTTCATTGTTGCTAGCTTCTTCACTTCTTGTGCTCATGACTGGGGAGCTGATTGAATCTGTTGGATCAGGTTGTGGCGGGGTGGGCAGTGGTCCGTGGTCCGAAGCCGTGCTTTACCTATGAATGGAAAATCTCTAGAGCAGATGTTAGCTGCTGAAAGTATCTTTGCATTTCCTCTCTCATTCCTTCCTTGCCAAAGTGGGTATCAGTATGAAGACAGTCACACATTTAACTACACTAAATTGTGTCTGCCCATTTCAATGTTCTCAGTCGTCTTGAAGTCTGTTACTCTGTTCGCTATTTATGACATCAGGTGTAATGCACTCCATAAACTTCTAAATTGCACTGCCTAAACAATTCAGTTAATTATAAGCAACAGTTAATGGTCCTAAAATCAAACCCTTGAGTACTTCATTCAGGTTATTCAAAAATTATTTTCCTTAAATAAATTGATACTTGGCTAATATGAAACCTGTCAGGAAAAATATTTCAAAAGTCTGGAACAGCAAGAAACCAATAATGTTTCCTGTGCTTTAGCAATTGAAGAGGCAGTTTCAGGTCAGTATTAAATCTCAAATATTCGTGGGAAACAAATGTGAAATATTTTAAAATATGTTCTTCAAACGAAACTTCCCAAATAAAACAGTCGAAATTACAGTGGCAACTTTGGTAGCGATCAACGTTCTTTGAATTTGCAATATGAAGGGGGTCAGTGAAGTCTTAACAATAATTAACAAAATCTAAACAGCTCAACCTCCATTCTAATATTTTCTAAAATCTTAACAAAACATCGAACTCAAAATGCACTCTTTTTGTGAACGATCTGCATTAAAAACACAGCAGCAAAGATATTTTAATACATACTCTCCTCTGGCTAAAGCATGACAACTGACCTAACTTTTTTTAAACAGACATTGTAGAATTTCAAATAAATCAGGGGCTCATGGCACTCAATCAATTTGTTTTAAGGTTACAAGTTTGATCATTTTTAAGAGGACATAATGTACAATTTCGATGTTAAAAACAAAATCTGCCTCGTTACATAGCCCACAAAACACATTGAATTAAGAGCTGGAAATGTGTTGCTGGAAAAGCGCAGCAGGTCAGGCAGCATCAAGGAGCAGCAGAATTGACGTTTCGGGCATGAGCCCTTCCATCATGTCCGAAACGTCGATTCTCCTGCTCCTTGGATGCTGCCTGACCTGCTGCGCTTTTACAGCAACACATTTTCAGCTCTGATCTCCAGCATCTGCAGTCCTCACTTTCACATTGAATGAAGACCCTAATTCAAGCAAGGCCAAACAGTTACTTAGAGTCATAGGGATGTACAGCATGGAAACAGACCAATCGGTCCAACCCATCCATGCCGACCAGATATCCCAACCTAATCTAGTCCCACCTGCCAGCACTCGGCCCATATCCCTCCAAACCCTTCCTATTCATATACCCATCCAAATGCCTCTTAAGTGTTGCAATTGTACCAGCTTCCACCACATCCTCTGGCAGCTCATTCCATACACGTACCACTCTCTGTGTGAAAAAGTTGCCCCATGGGTCTCTTTTATATCTTTCCCGTCTCACCGTAAACCTATGTCCTCAAGTTCTGGACTCCCCGATCCCAGGGAAAAGACTTGTCTATTTATCCTATCCATGCCCCTCATAATTTTGAAAACCTCTATAAGGTCACGCCACAGCCTCTGACGCTCCAGGGAAAACAGCCCTACCTAGTCAACCTTTTCCTGTAGCTCAAATGCTCCAATCCGGGCAACATCCTTGTAAATCTTTTCTGAACACTTTCAAGTTTCACAACATCTTTCTAATAGGAAGGAGACCAGAATTCAATGCAATATTCCAACAGTGGCCTAACCAATGTCCTGTACAGCCGCAACATGACCTCCCAACTCCTGTACTCAATACTCTGACCAATAAAGGAAAGCATACCAAACGCCGCCTTCACTATCCTATCTATCTGTGACTCCACTTTCAAGGAGCTATGAACTTACACTCCAAGTTCTCTTTGTTCAGCAACACTCCCTCGGACCTTACCACTTAAAAGGATTCTCTGAGTCAGTATTTCGACAAAAACTTTTTAAACAAACGCTCTCAGCATGGCATAGTTTATGTTGAAACTTTCCTTTTTCAACTCAAGTATTAGTACAACCTTAATTTCAATGTTTCTCACTTTTGTTTTTCTCATCCTCTCATTGAAATTGCATTTATGAAAAGAGAACGCCCTCGCAGCAGATCACATGGTGCCACAGTCCAAGCCACACTCTTTCCCCAGAACAAAGACTCACAGAGCCTCAATTTCACCACAAAGGACTTTAACCCCTTTCTCACTTTACTCTTCCCGGGGGCTTGAATCCCACTTAAACACAGAGAACTCAAACCCCAGCACCGCACTGAGGATTAGAACTTCACTTATACCCACCCAATAGACTCGAACCCCAGTACTGCTCAGAGGACTTGAACCTCAATCACACCCCATCCCCTCAATGCAGCGCAGAGGACGCAAACCTCTTCCTGCCAGCATGCTTGCAAAATTGTGTCTCTCAACTGAACTAATTAGTTTGAGGAGTCCGTAGAATAGAGTGTGATTGAGTGAAGTGACCATTTCCGACACACAGGAATGTCGAGAGGGACCAAGGTTTAAAATCTTACCTAATGGGCTCACACGTCTTGAGACCCCGATGTTCTGGCGGCCGCTGACACCGTCTGATCGTAACGATCTGTTTGGATCCTGCCGACTACGCCAATATTGTCATCTTGCCTCCCCCCTCCCCTTCTCTTCTCTCATCCCAACACTCTCCCAGGCACTGTGTCTTCCCCTCTTGTTCTTGCACTCTCTTGTACTCTCTCTCCCTTTCTGTCCCCTCCCCCTTTTGTGTCTCACTCTCACTTATTTTT
>NC_057748.1:743278-799293 GCF_004010195.1 Chiloscyllium plagiosum
CTCAGTGAGAGAATCTCTAATGGTCTTCCTCAGACATTCAGTGGCATTTTCATCATGGACTCTCCCATTATCAACATCCTGGAGCATGCTACTGACCAGAAACTAAACTGGGCCACTCAAGTTTAGACTATGTCTTTAAAAACATATCAGAGGCTGGGAATTCTGTTTTGAGTAACTCCTGTCCTGACTCCCCACTGTCCACCAGCTATAAGGCACAAGTCAGGAGTGTGATCAAATACTCTCCACTTGATTAAATGAGTGCAGTTTCAACACAAGCAGCATACCTGATTTGTATCACATTCCCTCCATTTAACATCTATTCCCTTCACCACTGATACAGTGACAGCAGTTCTTATTACTCACGTGCACTGTAGCAACTCACCAAGTCTCCTGACAGTAGCTTCCAAACGTACCATCTGCAAGGACAAAGGCAACAGATATGTAGGAAAATCGCCACCTGCAAGTCCCCCTCCAAGCCGTGTATCATTCTGACTTGGAACTATATTGCCGTTCCTTCGCCATTACTGGGTCAAAGTCCTGGAGCTCCCTTCCTGATACACAGTGGGTGTGCCTATGTTATGTGGATTCAGTTCAGAAGCTGGCTCACCAACACCTTTTTGAAGGTATTTTATGATGGGCAACCAATACTGACCTAGCCAGAGAAAGAGACATTTTATGGCATAATAATGAAAAGGGACTTAGTGGATTGTGAAGTCTGGAAAGTGATTATGATTGCAATATGTGAGATAAAGATAATATGGGCATTTGTAAAATTCATTCATTGAATGTAGGCATGACTGGCTGGGCCAGCATTAATTGGTGAGAAGGTGGTTTAAGTTGCATTTTTGACCAGTTAGTTCATATGCTAAGTTTATTAAGAAGGAACACAACTGAAAGAAAAGATGGTGTTCCAAAGCTTTTCTTGTCTATCAGTCTTAGTCTTTAGGATTACACTGGATTGTAATAAATGACTGACAAGTCGGGTGAGCTCTGCCAAACTCTTGAACACATGCTGGGAATCAGTATAGAGCACAATTACTGAATTAGCATTGAATTCAAATGTTGGTGTGAAAATCTGCTTGCATGAGATTGAAGAGTGCTCATTGACATATGGTGCACAATGAGTGATGCTGGCAAGCATTTAATGGTCATCTTTGTCTGACCCAAGGGCATTAAAAAAGCTCAAACATCCTGTTGGATTGGAGGTCCTTGGGGACGAAATCAAGTCGAATGGTAGGATCCCTGCTGTAAAGAACACCTATTGCTTCTTTGGGTTGTTTATGACCATCCAAAAAACGTTTGTCACGTTTTGTGGTGCCAGCCCACAACTTTGCTGATTTCAGAGTTGCTGTCCAGTGCCATGACCAGTAGGTTAGAACATTAATGGATCAGCAGTCACGTTCCACTGAGACTGGTCGTGGCTAACCAGACACCAAGCAGGAAGAGGACACGCCGTGAAAATTCCCATATTCAACTGTACATGAGAGCAAAGCAAAAGCTCATTTGTTTTCAGACATACTTGTCCAAAAGGGTACAGCAGACAATACAGTTCGGACTTGCTGAGAGACGCTATACCATTTGAACTGTGTTTAGCCATTTCAGTTTGCTGTGTGTGACATTAATATGCAACTCATTGTGCTGGAACCAAAGATTCTGGTTGTGCTTTTCAATTTAATCCATAGCTGCTCATGCTTCCTTGAGTAGGCCAAAGAAGAGGTTCTCTTATGTTTTTGTTCACAGCTGTAGAAAGCCCTGGTTAGATCTTAGCTAGGATCTTAAAGGAGGTGACTGCAGAGATGATGCATGTATTAGTTGTAATCATCCAAAATTCTTTGGATTCTAGAAGCATCTCAATGTCTTGGAAAGCCACAAATATAATAGCTCCGTAGATAGTTTCTGATGGTAAGGGACAAGCCTGTGCATGGCCCCAGTAACAGTAACTGTAACCCAAGGAAACCCAAACACAAATAGAAAACTACACTACCAGTGCTTCACCTGGAGGCTCACTGAAGATGTTACCTAATACGGTGACAAAACTTCTGAAAAGAACCTTCCAGCTCAGCAAACAAACCTTCATCCAGAACAGTATCCTATGTACTAGTTCACATTTTACAAATTTAAAATGTTTCATTTCTACTAATTCAATTCCTCGTCAACAAATAATTATTATACAGGAATAGTAAAATGGAAGTACTTGAGATTAATATTTTTCATATTTTGAAGACAAGTTAGTGTGTGCAAATTGTTGAATTTTGCTTTTCTCGAGTTATTTGGTTAAGATCTCTTAACAGTTTCATCCAGAACTTGTATGCGATTTTAATAGCAGATAATTAAAATATGGCACACATGCCCAGTAAAAGACACAGAAATAAGCAAACATATGATAGCTGAGTTTTCCCAAAAGATTAGTCATCTCTTGGGACTCTGGCAAGACAAATTTCAAAAACAAGCAGCTGGATGCAATAAATACATGAACACATCAAAATTGGGGTAGTGAGATCACAGTCAAGCAGTTCCAGTTAGGTCAAAAACAAGTCATAACATTATATAATTTTACAAAATTCTTGCATCTCCAACAGGTACATGTGAAATCAACTAATACATTTCTTCATCTGAATGGATGATGGAAGAAAAATTAAAACGAGTTTTAACATTGGTCACTTTCCACAGATTTTTCTGGCTAAATCTCCCATGTTCTTCATTGCTAAATATTGAAATTTAACAGTGCAAGGTCCAAAAGACAGAAGATTAAAATATAGGTGAAATGAGTTTGTTCCCAAAAACATTATTTTTGCACCACCTCAGTGGAAGAGTACACAAACCGCAAAATAGGGCAGAGGGAATAGCATCACACATTTCAATAAGTACAAATTTTGAATTATAATTGAGGTTATATGTTAAGAGGTTGCAACAAACACTCAACTAAAAGAAAGAAAACAATCTAAATTAGTTCTTGTCTTGTTGGTTGATATCAACTGAAGTGATCAGGTGTCTGTCCCAGCATTTGTAGGGAGAAAATAAATCAGTCAGGGTCCTTGCTTCTGGTCAGTTTCTTTTGCAGAAAATAGCAAGACTCTGAATGTTGGACAGAATCGTGGATAGCTTGGATGACACTGTGGCTCTGACAAATATTTCCTTTCTACAAGTCTTGTACCATTGACAATCCTCTATTTATCAAGACTTGCACAGGACGAACGATCCCTTTGGTATTGTCCTACAGATGAAGGCAGCTCCTGTAACTGTCTGTAAAATGTATCAGCACATTAGGAGAGTGGAACAAAAATAAAAAGAAATTCAGCATTCTTTTAACTGTAGTCTCCAAAGGTATTTGTGAGCATTGGCTGTGCTAAGCTCGGTAAATTGTTGTAGTCAGATCGGAATTTTAAAAATAGTTTCTAATTAACTATTGTAGTTGAAAATGTGTTGCTGGAAAAGCGCAGCAGGTCAGGCAGAATCCAAGGAATAGGAGAATCGACGTTTCGGGCATAATCCCTTCTTCAGGAACTATTAACTATTGTAGCCAACTAGTTTGAGATTGTTTTCCTAAGATTTTCTTCCCAAAAACAGTTTTGTTTTACGAGGGGTAATTTTGCTTTTGGGTGAAGGAATAGCATAGTTGGCTGATCACACCTAGGTGATGCATAATGCAATCTGGCTGAAATATTCATTTCCTTAGATGGGTGGCACGGTGGCTTAGTGGTTAGTACTGCTGCCACACAGCACCCAGGACCTGGTTTAATTCCAGCCTCAGGCAACTGTCTTTGTGGAGTTTGCACATTCTCCCCGTGTCTGCGTGGGTTTCCTCCGAGTGCTCCAGTTTCCTCCCACAATTCAAAATTGTGCAGGTCAGGTGAATTGGCCATGCTAAATTGCCCACAGTGTTCAGGGATGTGTAGGTTAGGTGCATTAGTCAAGGAAAATGTGGAGTAATGGGGCAGAGGAATGTGTCTGGGTGGGTTACTCTTTGGGGAGTCAGTGTGGACTTGGTGAGCCAAACAGCCTGTTTTCCACACTGTCTGGATTCTATGATGTGTGCATTGTTGATGAGACCAACAATATTCTTCCATCCATAGTTGTCCATGAGAAGTTTCATTCTTGAACCACTGCAGTATGTATTGTAAAGATGCACCCTGTTGTTGTGAAACTTGCTTTTTTAGAACAAAAACAAACATGCCTAGTGAGAATCAAGTTTGGTTCTTCAGGGTAATTATAAACCAGTGTCAAATTCTTGAAGCCTGGACTTTCACAAATAGTTTTCCTTGCTGTAAAATTGTAATTATGTAGATGTTTGAAGAAAAATTGCACTAATTCAATGTGACTATCACAGTTGAATCAGCTACATTTGGAATGAAATGTAGTATTAGTACATAAATGTTCCAAACATACTGCCAGATCTGTCATCTCAAATATCCCTCAGCAAAAGCAGTGGAGAGAGAAGGGCATGAGGCTGATCTATAGTGTCAAACTATCAAGTTATAAAAAAAACTTGAACCTCCTGTTAATTTTGAAAGAAGGTTAATGTCAGATGACCTTATAATTTCATACAAAATACAAAATGGATAATTCAGAATTTACCCATAATTTGAGTACATGAGGACAGAGGGCCAAAGTAGCAATCAAGAAGTTTGGGACTATTAAAAGGAGCAATTCAGGTGATTCATATTTAGAGTGAATTTCTTGGAAGGAAAGTGGAGGTAAAACTGGAATTATTTAAGAATGTGAATACTGCTGTAGAGAAGGGGAAATGAATATTTCTAAAAGAAAATAACCAAATGAGCTGAATTGCTTCAATTTTTTGCACTTACCTTTGTGTCATTTGATTACAACAAGACAGCTTCTGTAGGTTATACGACAAAGGATATGTTTCCTCCACAGGAGTTTGACTGTGGATTTTTTTTTAATGAAGGCACCTTGTTCAAAGAGCTACTGTGGGGTCTTCTACATGTCTTGGGAAATCAGGTAATTTATGACTGTTCAAGTTTCTTTGCGAACAGTGGTACATGAGAGTTTGTTTTAATAAATTAATGTCTTGGGTTTATTCATTGAAGCAATGATATCTGGTAATTTGTATTAGAACATTTTCAATTATTATGCTCCATGTGCAGCAGGAAACAAAGAATGGATATCAGCAACTGTTAGGGAACTCATTGCCTTCCTGGAATTCCACCCTCTTTAGATATTCTTACTCCAGGAATTGGTATTATTCAAAGGTAATTACTGGCCCACCATGAGAAAAGTAAGGCTAACATCACGTTCTGAAGCAGTTTGTGTCCATGTGCAACAAGAACTCGATAAAAATCCAGGCTAAGGCTAATAAGTAGGAGAAAATGAGGACTGCAGATGCTGGAGATCAGAGCTGAAAAATGTGTTGCTGGGAAAGCGCAGCAGGTCAGGCAGCATTCAAGGAGCAGGAGAATCGGCGTTTCGGGCATAAGCCCTTCTTCAGGAATCAGATTCCTGAAGAAGGGCTTATGCCCGAAACGTCGATTCTCCTGAGCCTTGGATGCTGCCTGACCTGCTGCGCTTTTCCAGCAACACATTTTTCAGCTCAGGCTAATAAGTGGCAAATAGCATTTATACTGCAAGCAGACTAGGCAATGCCCATTTCCAACAAGAGACAATCTGTCACCTTTTAACATCCGATGCATTACCATTGTTCATTCCCTCACTATCAATGACCAGTAATTGAACTGGATTGAGCCAACAAGAGCAGATCAGAGGCTCGAACTTCTGCAGCAATCATCTCCCTTTCTGTATCCACAGCGTTTGTCTGTCCACCATATACAAGGCACAAGTCAGGAGTACAATCACTTGCCGAGATAAGTGCAACTCCAATAACATTTGAGACGTTTGGCATTATGTAGGAGAAGGCAGTCCGCTTGGTTGGCACTCCATCTACCATCTTCACTTTTACTCCCATGGCAACAGTGTGTATTATCTACAAGACATGCTGCCATAATTCATCAAGGCTTTTTTGACAGCTAATTCCAAACTCAACTTTTCCTCCAAGTCATACACTATACTGACTTGGAACTATATCGTCATTCTTTCAGTATTGCGGGGTCAAAATCCTGGAAATCCTTTCCTAACAATACTGTGCCTGTCTGCGCTCCATGGACGGCAGCAGTTCAAGAAGGCAGCTTACCACTGCCACCTCCACTGCTTCTCAATTAGAGATAAACAAATTCAAAACAAAATAACTGCACCAAATAATACTCAATATCACTTCAAATTTTAGCAATTTCTTTCCAGGTTAACTGTAGCAAATTTTAATTACATCAAGTGCTCCTGGTGTTTCATACTGGACCACAAGAGTTAGAGCTGTAATGAAAGATTAAGCAAAATTATTTCAGATAGTGTTTTGGAACAAAATTCAGCATTTAATTTTCATCCCTTTCAGATTACTTGAATGGTTTAGGGAAACTTGATTGCGGTGACCCTTTTGAAGTTTGTTGTGTGAATTGATTTTGATTTTATCTGAAGTGTAGCTTGTTATAAGTAGGTCAATGAAAGACTGGCATGTATTCAAAAAGCACTAAGTAATTCCACTCCTTACATGAGAGATGGCTGTAACTCTCCTCTTACAGCTGATTCTGAAATTATTTTGGCATACCTGACTTTTCCATGACTTTTGCTTCACTATAATGTGTTAGTTGAGAATATAGAGGAAGCATGGGTAATTGCTAAATTGTGGAGGTAAAAACAATGACTGCAGATGCTGGAAACCAGATTCTGGATCAGTGGTGCTGGAAGAGCACAGCAATTCAGGCAGCATCCGAGGACAGGCAAAATCGACGTTTCGGGCAAAAGCCCTTCATCAGGAAGGGCTTTTGCCCGAAACGTCGATTTTGCCTGTCCTCGGATGCTGCCTGAATTGCTGTGCTCTTCCAGCACCACTGATCCAGAATTGCTAAATTGTACCTGAATACTTAAGATAGTGGAAAGTTGCTACTTTGGAATATGCTTTGCCATATGCTTGTTCTTGCTGATTTTCTAGAAGTGTGTGTCTCAAGTCAAATGCATTAGCTGTGAGCAAATGGTAATTCTTGCATTCTGAATTCTGATGTGAGATGTTAGTCTTTAATTTAAAAGAACACACTGTCCCTATAGCAGCCTAAAGTTATGTGCACCAGGTTACAAAAAAGATTTTGAGCTGATCATCACTACTGAATTTCATTTCTTTGTGGAGGGAAAAGCATCTATCATTTCATTTTGAACAACTATGTAAGGTGCAAATACGGCAATGAACAAAATCCTATCAGTGAAGCCACTTTGCTGATAAACACAGGAACGTTTGGAACTTAATCTTTAGACATTTTTCAGTGGAACATTTTTGTTATCTCTAAGGTAATTCGGAAATAAACATTTAATTTTGGTGCTTTTTTACCTAATGAAATCTTTTTATTTCAACCTCTCTTCATAGTTAGCGCCCTGCTTTTTTCAACATTCCTTTGCAAATAAGCTGGATTTGATTTTAAATCCACTAATTATTCCTACTCAGCAGTGATAGCTACTTCACGGTCCTAATGTTTTTCTAATTGTACAATGTTGTTACTAAAACAACTGTCAGTCACACTTAGTTACTGATATTCCAACTCATTTTAGTACAAATAACTTTACACTGACTAAAAGGGAGAAACCGTTACGGTGGCACTCCAAGTAAACAATGCATATGTCATATACTGAGCCATTCATGAGTGCAATACTGAACTTTTTATCTATGGTCTGTGTGGATTTGAAGTCTTAGTGGCCGTGAAGGAATGACTGTTAGACTCATTATCCCTAGTCAGTGAAAGGCAATGAATTTGGATTCATTCCAATGGTCTTTGCAGAGGGATTCAGTTTTGAGAGATTACTGGATGAAGACGGCTTTGAACTTGTCTCCACAATAACGTACCCTGCAAAAATTATTCTCCAACTTTATTACCTGAAGAGCAGCCAACTGATGTAAAAAGCTGTTAATGTTCATGAAACTAAGAACAAAGAAAATTATAGCAAAGGAACAGGCTCTTCGGCCCACTAAGCTGCGCTGATGCAGATTTTCTATCTAAACCTGTTGCCTATTTTCTAAGGATCTGTATCCCTCTGCTCCCTGCTCACTCATGTATCTGTCTAGATACATTCTAAATGGCGCTATCGTGCCCGCCTCTACCACATCTGCTGGCAACACGTTCCACCCTATACATAAGGATATTTCAACATATATCTCCTTACAACTTTTCCCCTCTCACTTTGAACTCATGTCCCCTCGTAATTGAGCCCCCCACCCAGGGATAAAGCCTCTTGCTATCCACCCTGTCTATACCTCTCATGGTTTTGTAGATGTCAATCAGGTCCCCCCTCAACCACTGTCTTTGTAATGAAAATAATCCTAATTTATTCAACCTCTCTTCATAGTTAGCGCCCTGCTCTAAGAAAGATATTGTTAAGTTGAAGAGGATTCAGAAAATGTTTCCCAGGCTGTTGCTGGAAATGGAGGGTTAAGTTTTAAGGAGAGGTTAGATAGGCTGGGACCATGGCTGTATTCCATGTGATCTAACCGTGCTCACCAGTCTACCATGAGGAACCTTATTGAATGCCTTACTGAAGCCCTTATAGCTCACGTCCACGGCCCTGGCCTCTCCAATCCCCTTCATTACTACTACAAAAAATTCAATGAAGTTAGTGAGACTTGATTTCTCTCTCACGCAGCCATGTTGACGAGCCATAATCAGTCCTTGTCTTTCCAAATGCATGTAAATCCTATTCCTCCGGATTCCCTCCAACAACTTGCCCACCACCGATGTCAGGCTCACTGGTCTTCGTTCCCTGGTTTTTCCTTACTGCCTTTCTTAAATAGTGGCACCATGTTAGCCACCCTCCAGTCTTTGAGCACCTCACCCATGGCTATGGGTGATATAAATATCTCAGCAAGGGGCCCAGCAATCACTTTCCTAGCTTTGCACAGAGTTATGGGGTACACTTGATCAGTCCTGGGGATTTATCCACTTTTATGTGCTTTCAGCAGTCCAGCACAACCACCTCTGTAATATGGACATTTTTCAAGATGTCGCAACCTATTTGCCCATGTTCTATATCTTCCATATTCTTCTCTCCGGTAAGCACTGATACAAAATACCCTCATCACCTGCGGTTCCAAACATAGGTGGCGTTGTACTTTGGCAAATTTTCTGAATAAACTACAAAAAACTGGATTTGATGCCTTTGTAGATGGAATTAGTGGCATTGGGTGAAGGTGGAGAAGCACAACTTAGTGGAGGAAGATCACGGGTGCCAGGTCTTCAGTCAGTGTGGAGTTCATATTGAGAAATTCAGAAAGTAAAGTGAAGAGAATTTTGGAACTTTGAGCTTTGACGTAAGGTAAGTATGGGTGCGATATTTTGAAGGTGAATTTGATCAAACAGAACACTGAGTTGCAGTCTTGGTTCATGTTGATTAGTTGGACAGGAAGGGAGTGTGAGACAGTGGGATAGAGTTTTTGAGACATTAGCATCCCCAATATTCATTCGTAAAATTCAGTATTTCACTGTGATTTGATATCGGACAAGCAATTTGAAAACCCAGATATGAGTATAGAATCGAGATAGATGATAAAGTTGAGTGTAATTGGTATATGTACGTCACCTGTCCACGTCAGCAGATGATATTGCTATCATGAAAAATGGGGATCCAAATTACCTTGGTATTTGCAGAGGTGCCCATTTTGCAGTGATAGGAAAAGTCATTGCAAAGGACATGGAGGAATTGAATCAAAGAAAGACCCATTGTGAGGATGGATTGGTCATCTGTGTAGACAGTGTAGAACCATGTAGAGAAGTCTAAACAAAGTTTATGGTCATTTCATCTTTGGGTTTGTATTAACTAGAACAGACAAACCTAATCCAACCTGCCTTGCTCTCTGTTTGAGGGGAGGACTAGCTACTTGGTTGTTGGCTATGGTTTGCCACAATGAACTAGATTCTAGAATGGTCCCAGCAGATTGGAAATTGGCGAATGTAACATTACATTCATGATAAGAGTGAGAGAAAGGTAAAAAGGGGAACTCTCAACCAGTCATCTTGATATTGGTTGTCGAGAAGTTGCTAAAATCCATGATTAAGGAAGTCTTAATGCACATAGAAAACCGTTGTTTGAACAGATAAAAGTCAGCAGACGTTTTTGAAAGGAAAATCACTTTTGAAAGTATTTTCAATTTTTTGTTTGAAGTAAAGGGTAGAATAGAATTAGGAGAACTAGCAGATATTGTGTCCTTGGGATTACCAAAAGGCATTTGATAAGGTGTGATCCAAACGTAACTATGCACAATAAGAGCTCATTGAGTTGGGGGTAATATATTGTAATGGATGGGAGATGTTTAATGGACAGGAAACAGAGAGTAGGATAACAGGGACACCTTCAAGTTGGTAGGTTGTGACTAAGGGAGTGTAAATGCTGGGGTGTCAGCTATTTGCATTCTAAGTGATTTGTTCAAAGACTCCGAATAATTTAAGACAACAGTACAAAGCTAAGTGAAAATGTAAAGAGATATGGGCAAGAAAAGAGAGAGGTCAGCGTGGCAGATAAAGTATAATGTTGGTAATGTTGAACTTTGTGGTCATAAACAAAGAAAAGCATGTTTATAAAAAGACAAAATGTTGATATTCAGGGGACCTTGAATGTACTCTAATAACAAATAAGAAATGAGGAATTAGGAATGCAACTGCCATGTTGGCCTTTATTGCAAAGGGATTAGAGTAGATCAATGTGGTACTCTTGTTACAATGATGAAACCACAATTGGACTTCTGTTTTAGTTTCAATATTTAAGGAAAGATACTCTCTCATTTGAGATGCTGCAGCACTACTCATTAGATTAGCTCCTGGGTTGAGAGAGTTGTTTTACAAGAGGTTGAGTAAATTGGCCTCCGGTTCTCTGGAGTTTAGAAGAATGAGAGATGATCTCATCGAAACAAACAAGATTCTGAAGGGGCTTGATGAGATCAATTCTGATAGATTGTTTTCACTTGCCAGGAATATAGAATACAGGCACCTTCTCTGATAAGTGGTCACTCAATTAAAAGTGAGATGAAAAGTTTATTCTCTCAAAGGGTGTGAATCTTTGGAATTCTCAATCCCAGAAGGTGTGGCTGTTTTATCATTAAGTGCATTTAAGGCTGAGATAGATTTTTGGTTCCTCAAGAAGACGAGATAGTGAACACCTTGGAAAATGGAGTTGAAGCCCTAATCAAACATGATCGTATTGAATGGCCGAGCAGGTTCGATGGGCTGTATAGTTCACTCATATGCTGTTTCTTTTCTTATGTTGTTGCATCACAATCACAAGATGTTATTGGTGGCCAGCCAGAACTATATGCTGTTGTAGAGCAGAATCCAACCTGAAAAAATTTAAACAGAGAATATAGTAAGAGTTGACTGAAGATGATATCTAATGGAAGAAAGTGAAAGAATGAAAGGTATTTTGTGCATATGCAGGAGATTTGAAATCTCTCTCGCTTTCGCTCTCACTCACTCACATTCACACAGTGGAATGTCATCGCCACCTTCAGTATGGCTGACCAAGAAACATACACCCATTCCTATTATCTGTCATCAGCTGTATTGGAAGGATTATATGTTAACAATCAATGTGTTATGAACAACATTCATTATAATTATTTTCTTCTGCATGGACCTCTGAAGTCTGTGTGACAGCAATTTCTGGAACTGGAAGTTGATGCTGCGATCTATGTTGGTGGACTCATTCATGGATCATTGGAGTGGCTATGTGCCTAGAGAGAACATTGGTTATGAACGCACCTTTTGGAGCTGTCAATTCCTGAAGTGCAGTTCAAACCAGTGCTTCTAGACCAGAGATAGTAATGTTAGCCCTGCACCACAAGATTCCCTTTCAGTGCAAGTATCAGATCCAGATTTATTTAAAAGGTTATTAAAGTCTTCTATTTTATATACGCAGCCTTCACATTTGAGGACTTTGGTCATATCCTGTATTTATTAACTTGTTAGGCAAAGTAATATTAGCAAATAAATGATTCTAAATGTCTCTCTGAAATATTGAACTACAACTCTTCTTTCCCCAACAATTTAACTCACTCTGCCAAAGTCTTCAAGTCTTATTTTCTTTTTTTGCACTGCAGCCATTTAATTTTGTGTAATTACACTTTCCTGCTCTGTATGTGACCATTGAAACTTGTAAGGCATGATACTGTGTTTAAAGAAAGGACGTTTGATGTAGCATTTCGAACTGAGACACAGCCAGAATATGTTAAGAGGTGATACTGTTAAAGATTTGAAGTTGCAGTGAATTAACCTTGATCCTGACTGACCAGCTCTGAGACCTGGCTTTAAGAGAGTTTTCTTTGGGCTGAAGAGAGACCTGTGTGCTTCTGGGTCCATCCCACTGTTGCCATGCAGGCAGATGCTTTACTCCCAGGCTCTAGCTAGTGCCACTATGCAGCTGGCTGACTGGAGGTCTTTCCAGAGCAGCTGGGCTTACAGTTTCTCTTGGGAGCTGCTTAAACTTTGTTGGCTCGCCCCAGACAGGCTTGCTGAGACCATGCATGATTAATGGGATATTTTGCTCTTAAGATAGATAGTATGCAAAGTTTATTTGCGCATGTTCTTTTGGCTGGATATGTTAGGACACAATGGATTCTATGAGACAATAAAATGTCTCCTTTTATTGAGACCGTAATTTTGCACAAAATCTAATTGATCTAAGTAGTTCAGTTTTTTAAAAAACTGTTTGGTTGCCAACATAATGAATCTAATGAATACTTTACTACTTTTGAAGAGAAAGGCATTAACCACAATTCTGTTTCATTTTCGTTCCCTTTTTTCATTCTCTGCTTCACAAACTTAACTGACATTTTGGACAGTCCCTTTGAATTCAAAGGTTCTAAATACGTCTCTGAGATCTTCAGCCTTATCATAATTTGACTTCTGGAAGCAAAATGACTGATCTTTTGAGCTAGTCATGAAAATAGTGTTCTGATGGAATGTCCTTTATACTGCAACATTGAATTAAGTTATAAGATGATGCCCTTGCTCCTCTTTGGACCTTAGCTTAAATGGTCCCATAGTTTTAACATTTGCTTGCAGTTCAGAGGGTCTTTGCTGTCTATCTGACTTGTCCATCTCTCATTTGGAACATTTGATGTTGCCATTGGGATCCCAAAATTATAAAATATTTTGGTGCCAATGTTGACATTTCTCTCGAATTCACACAAAAGAACCATACAGAAGAGAGTCCTTGTCTGAACCCAGCAGAATGTTGCTGATTAAGGGAGATTTGTTTGTAGTGTTAGTGTATAGAATCTTCTCTCCTCAAGAATCTTCTCACCTTGCTCTGCCAAAAAGAATTTTTTTGAACTTCATTTTCTGAGAGGAGTTGTTTTAACTTGTTGTAATGCAGTGTCCAGAAGGCCTTTGCCAAGATGCTATACTGGATGTTGCTAAATAAGAGAAGAGTAGTTGTGTTAAGAGCAGGTACTGGTGTGTGGATAGAGAGTTGGGCTGATTGGCAGAAAGCAGCGAGTCAAATAAAGGAGTCTTTTTCAGATTGGCAGACAGCGAGTAATGGAGTTTGACAGGGCCTAGTGTTGGAACCACAACTACTCGCGTTAAATTAACAACTATTAACGATCTGTATGAAGGACTGAGGGGTTGGTTGCTAAATTTGCAGATAACATAAAGGTGGAGGAGCAGGTAGTGTTGAGGAATCGGGAAGGCTGCAGAAGGACTTGGACAGGCTGGGAAAGTGGGCAAAGAAGTGGCAAAAGGAATACAGTGGTGGGAAAATGTGATGTAATGCAGTTTGGAAGGATAGAAGGATAGTCTATTCCCTAAAAGGGAAAAGCTTCGGAAATCTGAAGCACAGAGGGACTTGCGAGTCCTAGTTTAGGATTCTTTTACGGTTAATTTGGAGGTTCAGTTGGCAGTTAGGAAAGAGCGGAATTGTAACGCTGAGGCTTTATAAGGCTCTGGTCAGACTGCATTTGGAATATTGTAAACAGTTTTGGGCCCGGTATCTAAAGAAGGATGTGCTGGCATTGGAGTGGGTACAGAGGAGGTTTATAAGAATGATCCTGGGATGAAGAGCTTGTCATAGAATCACAGAACCCCTACAGCATGGAAGCAGGCTATTTGACCCATTGAGTCCATACAGACTCTCCAAAGAGCATCCTACCCAGACCTATCCCCTAACCCTATCCCTGTAAACCCTGCTTTTCCCAAGGCCACTCCACCAAACCTGCACACCTTTGGATTGTGGGAGGAAACCAGAGCACCTGGAGGAAATCCACACTGACACGGGGAGAATGTGCGAACTCCACACAGACTGTTGCCCAAGGCTGGAATTGAACCCAGGACTCCATTCCAGGATCAGTTGATGATCTGAGTCTTTGTTCGATGAAGTTCAGAAGGTTGGTTAATCTGTGGAACTCATTGCTACAAAGGGCTGTGGAGATGAAGGTATTGAGTGCATTTAAGACAGATAGTTTCTTGATTAGTAAGAGGTTACAGGGAGAAGGTAGGAGAATGGGGTTGAGAAATGTATCAACCATGATCAAGCAGTGGAGCAGACTTGAAAGGCCAAATGGCCTAATTCTGCTCCTGTGTCTGTGTACATGAAAACCTAACATGTCGGAACTTTATGGTTTCTAGCCTGGAGAGAAACCACACAGAATCTGACATAGCCACAGTTTTTGGGTTCGTCTCTGACCAGCTGTTATTTTTTAACTGGGAATGCCAATTTTGCCATATCATCATTGTTGGAAAAATTCATTTTCAGGATATGCCTAGGTTCCAGCTAGTGTGAAAAGCTTCAGAAACTATCCTGCTGATTTGTATAGTGCTGTCTATCTGGAAGTGGATCTTTGTGGGTTTTTAAAATTTTAGATGATTTCATCCTGGTTGAACAATGTCCCTGTGAGACATCTTGTACAAGGAGCAAAGGAGAATCTCTCCAAGAAACTCCTCTAAAATGTTTGAGTCTTTGATTAGTTTTTTATAATATTTGTTTACTGAATGTGAGCATCACTAGCAAGGTCAGCATTTATTGCCTATTCCAAATTGACCAGAAAGCAGTTAAAAGTCAACTACATTGTTCTGGATCTAGAGTCAGATGTAGGCCAGACAATGCAAGGAGAGCAGAATTCCTCCCTTAAAATGAACCAGATTTTTTTTAACAACAGTTAACAGTGGTCAACATGGCCAGTGGGCTAGCTCTTTTTATTTCATTCAGGATTTTTATTAAGTTTAGGTTTCACAACTGCCATGTTTGGATTCAAACCTTGGGTTCTGATTATTCATTAAATAATACCACTAATACTGGTACACCTAAGCCATTGCATCCCTGTTGTATAACACTTTTGAATGTTCAATCCGTGTCCTTTGTTATTTCATCTTGCTTTGTTGGGCTAGGCCATTTGTTCCAGGAGTATCTTTGAATACTGAAATCAACAAATTTGAGGTTGTGTAAAAATACAGAATTGGAACACTAGAGATCTGAGAACATTGCAGAGATTGGGAGAGATGAGACCATAGAAGAATTTGCAAACAAGGGTAGGAATTTTTAAATCATGGCTGGAAGCTTATGTAGGTCAGTGAACACAGGCTGATGGGTGAGCAGAACTGTGTGAGAATTAGATTATGGATAACAGAGTTTTGGATGTGTTCAAGCAGTACCCTATACAAGCTGAACCAATTTTGATATGGCTGTTTTTTTTGATCTCCTTGAAGTTTTACTGGATTTTGTGCATTCTAAATATCTGAGAATAAAGACTGTCCAGCTAAAAGCGAGCAAGTTTGACTGCCAGTGATCCTTTTAAAAGGAATGGATTAGATTTGGAACATGCGACCGTTCATATTGATAGGTTTTTGAGGTGCTAAACCTGTTCTCTGATACAGAAATGCACACTGCTATATTACAGTAGCTTATTCAGGAACCAAGACAAATTGGATTAGTGCAAGATAGTAAGCTCTCAATATGCCAAACTTCAAAGTGTTTCTGCTTAATTATAAAATGTGAATGAGTAGCTGGTTCAAATCCCACTGCAAGGACTGAATCTCAAAGTTCAGGTTGTCCATTGAATGCAACGGTAAACTGAGTTTTATTCAGGTGGATACAAAAGATCCCTCAGCACTGTTTTGGATAAAAGTAGGCGCTCTCCCCAGTGTCACAGTTGATATTTATCTCCCAACCTATGTCACATTTTATGGAAAAAAATCTGATAATTTCTTTCTATGCCCTTAGTAGGACCTGACTCTGCACTAATAAGCTGCTGCATTTCTTGCAACAATAAAAGTATTTAAAACCTTCAGTATTGTAAAATCCAACTTGCTCTTAAATACCTCTGCCATGCACTCAGTTCACTGTAGATCCGAACCACTTACTGTGTTAAGGAAGTGTCTCCATGTCTCCACTGCTGCTTTTTCCAATTATCTTAAATCTGTGCCCTCTTGTCTCAGTCCCTTCACCAATGGGAATGGATCTACACAGTGTGGACGCCTTGTGATTTTGAATACTTCTATCACATCTCCTTTTAGCCTTCTCCAATGAAAGAAGCCAGAAATTCTCTAATCTATATAACTGATGTTCCTCATACCTGGAACTGCTTTAATGATTTTTTTTTGTTTAAGTACAGGAGTTGGGAGGTCATGTTGCAGCTGTACAGGACATTGGTTAGGCCACTGTTGGAATATTGCGTGCAATTCTGGTCTCCTTCCTATTAGAAAGATGTTGTGAAACTTGAAAGGGTTCAGAAAAGATTTATAGGATGTTGCCAGGGTTGGAAGATTTCAGCTATAGAGAGAAGTTGAATAGGCTAGGGCTGTTTTCCCTGGAGCGTCAGAGGCTGAGGGGCGAATTGATAGAGGTGTATGAAATCATGAAGGGCATGGATAGGATAAATAGACAAGGTCTTTCCCCTGGGGTCAGGGAGTCCAGAACTAGAGGGCAAAGGTTTAGGGTGAGAGGGGAAAAGTATAAAAGAGACCGAAGGGGCAACTTTTTCATGCAGAGGGTGGTACGTGTATGGAATGAGCTGCTAGAGGAAGTGGTGGAGGCTGGTACAATTGCAACATTTAAAAGGCATCTGAATGGGTATATGAATAGGAAGGGATTGGAGGAATATGGGCTGGCAGGTGGGACTAGATTGGGTTGGAATATCTGGTCGGCATGGACAAGTTGGACCGAATGGTCTGTTTCCATGCTGTACATCCCTATGACTCTAAATACCAGTCTAACAACTTTGTGCTAGTAAAAAAGGCATTAGTTTTTGATTGGTTTGTAGTAGCTTTTTCATATGCTTTCTCTCCCTGTCCTATATTCATAAGTCCACCTGTATTGCTTGTTTTCACATGCAGTGGTTTCACTTTTACTTTATCAAATTTACATTTTAAAAATCTTTACAATTGCTAATTCACTGCCTTGAGTGAGATGGCAGTCTCCATAAACTGTTCTTGATGCGTGTGAATGGTATAGTATCTCTGGAGTTAATTCACTAATTCTTCACCTGAATAAGAGCTAAAATGAGTGAAAACCATTCAAAGAAAGAGCAAGGAATATGACTTGCATTGGTGAACATGCAGCATTCTGTGTTTGCACTGCCATGCACATACTTCTAGTGCTTGTTGTGATACCCCTTGTAATTCACTGAATAACAAATCTGTAGTGCTTGTGTTCAGCATTATGAGCTGCTAGGAGATTGGTCAGTCTCTAAATATAAAATCTGAACCATCTGCTCCTTAACTGACTTCAGGAAGATGTAGAAATTCTTTAGCATGTTCTGAGAGGAGAAGGAAATGGCAGGAAGGGAGAAGGCAAGGTTCACAATTGTGTTGCGACCAGGATGTTGATGTAACTTGAACAGTGATGCAGGTCCACCTCTGCTTTGTCTATTAAATCACAACAATCTGAGATTTTGCTTAGGAAGAAGTGAGGACTGCAGATGTTGGAGATCAGAGTTGAAGAGAGTAGTGCTGGAAAAACACAGCCGGTTGTGCTTTTCCTGCACCACACTGAGATTTTATTTAGGCTGTATTGCACATTTGTCACCAATGGATGTTATGCAATTAATAGTAAACAAGTTGCTTTTGCTGTCACTTGAAGCAATGTATAACAAAAAGTTTTGAACTGAAGTTTGTGGCTGTTAATCTTAAAATGATTTGGTTGAGGTGGAAATAGTCGTGTTCATTAGGAGTATTGGCTAACATAGCAGAAGATTCCAGGTTGCATCAGAGAGGCCATTCCAGTAATCGCGTGTTTCTCATTAGTCAGATTACGATGGAACTGAATAAAACGTTAGTCAGGCCACAACTGGAAAATGAGCCAATAGTACTTGATGATTGGGACAGACATGATGGGCTGAAGGGCCTTCTCCTATACAGGTCGTTCTGTAATAACACGACAGTTGTGTGCCTTTGCAACCTCGTGCTGTAGAAGATCGCGAACAGAAAATCACTACAGTAGCGCCTCGACTTACGAACTTAATCCGTTCCGGGACCCAGTTCGCGAACCAAAAAGTTCGCGAACTGAATCAATTTTCCCATTGTTCGGATATTTCCGGAGTTTTTTCTCTTTTTTGTCTCTTGGAGCTTGGTGATGCCACAAGAAAACGATCCAGAGAAACTTGTTTTTTTCTTTGTTGCTGAATTTTCCGAAAATGAGACATCACATTGTCATTTAAAATGTTCACTGCTCTGTTGGTCACAGTTTTGTTAGGGTGATGCCTCTCAACAAAAGCCTGCACTTCACTCCATTTGCTACAAATGTCTTTGATTTGAACACTTGATACATCTACCCTCTCTTCTTCCTCCTCCCCAGAATGCTCCTGCTGCATAACCTTCACTTGCTCCTGTTGCAATTCAACAAGATCTTCTGTGCTGAGTTCTTGTCTGTGGTTCTCCACCAGCTCCGCCACATCATCCTCATCGACCTCCAAGCCCATATTTTGGCCCAGGATCACAATCTCATTCAGTACATTTACTGATGTCTCCTCTTCAAAACCCTCAGTCTCTCTCAGGTACACAATCTGGCCAAAGTTTCCTCCCGGCCGACTGCAACATACGGAAAGAGACCTCGTTCCATGCCTTATCAATAAGGCTTATGCAGTGGAGGATATTGAAGTGGTCCTTCCAGTACTGACCAAGGGTCAAATCTGTGTCGTTGGTGACCTGGAAATACCTGGCAAACAGAGCCTTCGTATATAATTTTTTGAAATTTGCAATGACATTCTGGTCCATGGGTTGGATGAGACGAGTGGTGTTGGGAGGAAGGAACTTTACTTTTACGAAGTCGTATTCAGTGTCCAAGTCTTCTTCCAAATTTGGAGAATGGGCAGGAGCATTGTCCATTACTAGAAGACACTTAAGTGGCAAATTATTTGTTTCAAGATATTCCTTGACAGCTGGTGCAAAACTTCCATCAACCATTCCATAAAAATCACTCGCGTGACCCAAGCCTTGCTATTCGCCCTCCACATTACCGGGAGTTTAGCCTTCAACACATTATTGTGTTTAAAAACGCGAGGATTTTCAGAGTGGTAGACTAATAGATGCTTAATCTTGCAATTCCCACTTGCATTCGCGCACAATAAAAGCGTTAACCTGTCCTTCATTGGTTTGTGGCCCGGTCGTGCCTTCTCCTCTTGGGTTATGTAGGTCCTTTTGGGCATTTTCTTCCAGAAAAGTCCAGTTTCATCACAGTTAAAAACTTGATGTGAGACATAACCTTTATCTTCGACAAACTTATTGAATTTCTTCACAACGTCCTCCGCTGCCTTTTTGTCCGAACTAGCTGCTTCTCCATGCCTTATTACACCATAGATTCCAGTTCGTCGACGAAATTTATCAAACCAGCCTCTGCTGGCTTTAAATTCTTCAACGCTAGCAGTACTTGTACTCGGCGGTGTTGCCAACAAATCACGATGTATGTGTAGAGCCTTCTCGCAGATTATAGTCTCGTTAACACTATCTCCAGCAAGCTCTTTTTGATTTATCCAAACTAAGAATAATTTTTCAACCTTGTCTAACAAGTTAGCCTTTGCTTCATTAAAATAGTCACTCCTTTAGCCACGTCATCTGCCTTTAGTGCCTCTTTGTTCTTTAGGATAGTACAGATAGTCGATTTCACCATGTCATACTGCATAGCGAGATCAGATACACGAGCACCATTCTCGTGTTTAGCTATTATTTCCTCCTTCGTTTCTACAGTAATACGTTTAGACTTCTTAACACCACTAACACTACCACTTTTCACTTTCTAGGGAACCATAATGAGGGCTAATTTAATGCAAAAAACAAAAAAAAACAAAGAATGCTTGGACGTTGGATGTTCACAGTGCGCGCACCAAAGATGAACTGAATGAGATCACACGAGGCCCGAGAGCTTTTGCGTTCAAAGCACGCGTAGAAAAGCAGAACAATGACAATGAAACCACGGGCTTTTTGCGTTCGTACCTTGAATTTTGTACATACTTTGAAGCAAAACTTTACTTACAATCCTGTTCGTAAACCGATTTGTTCGTGAGCAGGGTCGTTCATATGTCGAGGCGCTACTGTATACCCATTCAGTAGAAAGTTTGTGATATCCAAACAATGTCCACAATTTGTTGATCACATTATAGCCAATTTGTGCTGATGAAGCATGCATTATAGCAGAGCGACCTGTACTGGAAAACTCTGACACTATCACCAGGTACAGACCATCAGCTGAGACACTTAATATAGAGCAGTTTGTGCAGCAATGGAGGTTGAATCCAGTAACATAGAACAGCAGCACAAATCAATTGTCTCATATAATTTCTTACCTTCTATAACATACAAAAAGAATTGGGCCATGTTATGAATGCTGACTGCAGGTTTTCTTGGTAAATAAAATTTTATTGCAGTGTTGAGTTTTGCCAGGAACACCATCTTGCAAATAAAGGGTTCTTTGCCAAAGGGTTCTCGGCAATCCTTTGGTTTGGGTGCCTAGTACTTATTAATAAGGCGGCTGTGTACTATCATTAGGCGAAAGTGAGGACTGCAGATGCTGGAGATCAGAGCTGAAAATGTGTTGCTGGAAAAGCGCAGCAGGTCAGGCAGCATCCAAGGAACAGGAGAATTGACGTTTTGGGCATGAGCCCTTCTTCAGGAATGAGGAAGCTGTGCCAAGAAGGCTAAGATAAAAGGTAGGGAGGAGGGACTTGGGGGAGGGGCATTGGGAATGCGATAGGTGGAAGAAGGTTAAGGTGAGGGTGATAGGCCGGAGTGGGGGTGGGGGCGGAGCGGTCAGGAAGAAGATTGCAGGTTAGGAAGGCGGTGCAGAGTTCAAGGATTGGGACTGAGACAAGGTGCGGGGAGGGGAAATGAGGAAACTGGAGAAATCTGAGTTCATCCCTTGTGGTTGGAGCCACAAGCAATCAGCTGCTTTGTGTTAGGAGGCTGTCTGACTGCTGTGGCACATTGTAGCCTGATTCTGTCCTCTCGGATGCTTTCATTGTTGGGTAATAATTGGAAGCAAAGTTTTCAACTTTAAAAAATCTTTTTCGCCTCGTTCACAGCGTTAAAGCTTAATGTCTGACATTATCTGACTCAGCACCAAAAGACTGAACCTGAAACTTTCCTGTTCTGTGTGGAAGGGTATAATATCTTAAAACAAAAAGTACAGCACTAATAAACCTATGACATTAGCAATGGAAGCTGTAAATCCAATTATATATTGTTCAGTCCCAAGGTAAAAATGTTGACCTCTTCTATTTGTATCTGTCTCTCAGTTTGATTCTGAAACAAAAGTGGAAGCTAGCAATTTACTCTGGCCTTGAAGACACTAACGCTAAGAAGTAGAGGCTACCATGGGACGACTTGTCCAATTACCCCTCTTGCTAATACCAGGGTTAGAAAAAATAACTGGTTCTTTGGAATTAGCATTTTATAATGCTATACTGATTCTAATTGTAACTCAGTCTAATCTTTTAAGAAAGATCAGATCTAAAAGTATAATGATTAAAATAATGGGAAACTGAATAGAATGCCAATGTGAAAGAATTGGTGTTCAAGTCGAAATTAAGTAAGGCAGAAATGTTCTGGTACTAGAGACTGTGGTGATACATTAGCAGGGTACTCACTTTTTGAGCAAGCAAGAAAACAAAATAACTCCTACGTTGTGCAGTCTTCACAAATGTCCCATATGAATTCAGTTTTTGAGCTGAACTATTTATATTACTGCATGGACCTATTCAGGAGTTTTTAAAATTCATTCACAGGATAAGAGAGTCACTGGCGAGGTAGCATTTATTGCGCATTCCTAATTGCCCAGAGGGTAGTTAAGAGTCAACCGAATTGCTGTGGGTCAGGAGTCATGTATAACCCAGACTAGGTAAGCATGGCAGTTTCCTTTGGTGAACCAGATGGGAAAATAAGCACAGGAATAGACCATTTTCACCTCCAAGCCTGGTTTACCTTACAAATGATTATGGCTGATCATCCAACTCATAACCTGTTCCTCCTTTTCCCTGAGAACCAAAACGACTCCTGATATAGTTCTCAGGGAAAACAAATCTGAACTGATATTAGATAGACAGAAGCTAATCCTCTGTGGCTGCCTATGTCTAACTGAGAGTTGCGTATATCTCTTTTTTTTTTGTCTACCCCATGATTATCCCATGTTTTTGAGGTAATTTAAATCAGTTGGATACTATATTAAATTTTTATTTGTCCTATGCAAGTATTGTTAATACATTGTCTGCTGAAATATTGTTGATCTTATGATTCTTTCATGATCTTAGGAGTTCCAGAATTACTTTGTTAACCAGTTAATTACTATTAAAATCGAAAGTTTTTTGATAACCTTGAAGCTTGATGCCTTTTATCTCAGGTTAAGGGCAGAGATCGACTGAGTGCCCTAGCTGACTCATTGACGTAACACTCAGTTAAAATTATGTTTTGTCCATGGGCTGTGTTATAGAGTCATAGAGATCTACAGCATGGAAACAGACCCTTCAGTCCAACCTGTCCATGCCGACTAGATATCCCAACCCAATCAAGTCCCATCTGCCAGCACCCAGCCCATATCCCTCCAAACCCTTCCTATTCATATACCCATCCAAATGCCTCTTAAATGTTGCAATTGTACCAGCCTTCACCACTTCCTCTGGCAGCTCATTCCATACACGTACCACCCTGTGTGTGAAAAAGTTGCCCCTTACGTCTCTTTTATATCTTTCCCCTCTCATCCTAAACCTATGCCCTCGAGTTCTGGACTCCCTGACCCCAAGGAAAAGACTTTGTCTACTTACCCTATCCATGCCCCTCATGATTTTATAAACCTGTATAAGGTCACCCCTCAGCCTACGGTGCTCCAGGGAAAACAGCCCCAGCCTGTTCAGCCTCTCTTTATAGCTCAAATTCCCCAACCCTGGCAACATCCTTGTAAATCCTTTCTGAACCCTTTCAAGTTTCACAACATCTTTCCGATAGGAAGGAGACCAGAATTGCACGCAATATTCCAACAGTGGCCTAACCAATGTCCTGTACAGCCGCAAACTGACCTCCCAACTCCTGTACTCAATACTCTGACCATCCTTCTTCACTATCCTATTTACCTGTGACTCCACTTTCAAGAGGCTACGAACCTGCACTCCAAGGTCTCTTTGTTTAGCAACACTCCCAATGACCTTACCATTAAGTGTATAAGTCCTGCTAAGATTTGCTTTCCCAAAATGAAGGACCTCGCATTTATCTGAATTAAACTCCATCTGCCACTTCTCAGCCCATTGGCCCATCTGGTCCAGATCCTGTTGTAATCTGCGATAACCCTCTTCGCAATCCACTACACCTCCAATTTTGGTATCATCTGCAAACTTACTAATTGTACCTCTTACGTTCACATCCAAATCATTTATGTAAATGACAAAAAGTAGAGGACCCAGCACCGATCCTTGTGGCACTCCACTGGTCACAGGCCTCCAGTCTGAAAACAACCTCCACTACCACCCTCTGTCTTCTACCTTCGAGCCAGTTCTGTATCCAAATGGCTAGTTCTCCCTGTATTCCATGAGATCTAACCTTGCTAACCAGTCTCCCATGGGGAATCTTGTCGAACGCCTTACTGAAATCCATATAGATCACATCTACTGCTCTGCCCTCATCAATCCTCTTTGTTACTTCTTCAAAAAACTCAATCAAGTTTGTGAGACATGATTTCCCATGCACAAAGCCATGTTGACTATCCCTAATCAGTCTTTGACTTTCCAAATTACATGTACATCCTGTCCCTCAGGATTCCCTCCAACAACCTGCCCACCACCGACGTCAGGCTCACCGGTCTATAGTTCCCTGGCTTGTCTTTACTGCCCTTCTTAAACAGTGGCACCACATTTGCCAACCTCCAGTCTTTCGGCACCTCACCTGTGACTATCGATGATACAAATATCTCAGCAAGAGGCCCAGCAATCACTTCTCTACCTTTCCACAGAGTTCTAGGGTACACCTGGTCAGGGCCTGGGGACTTATCCACCTTTATGTGTTTCAAGACGTCCAACACTTCCTCCTTTGTAATATGGACATTTTGCAAGGTGTCACCATCTATTTCCCTACATTCTATATCTTTCATATCCTTTTCCACAGTAAATACTGATACAAAATGCTCATTTAGTGTCTCCCCCATTTTCTGCGGCTCCACACATAGGTACATCTGATCTTGCTGATCTTTGAGGGGCCCTATTCTCTCTCTGGTTACCCTTTTGTCCTTAATGTATTTGTAAAAACCCTTTGGATTCTCCTTAATTGATGACACTGCACGCTGTTCATCCATACACCAGAATTATTTTATTTTGTGTCCTTGTATAAGACACTCTAATCCAGCATTTATACAAACGTATGCATTTCTTGAATGCAGACAATATTGTTGGCACTTTAAAAGAAACAGATGGTAAGCAGAAGTGGAAATTCCAGCTGTGGGCATGACTTAAAGACAGACCTGTCATTGTGGAGAAAATGGAAGTTGAATATAGTGTTTGTGATGTGGAATGTAAAGCTCAATTCTAATTCTTACTATCTTTAAAGTTCTTGAAAGATACAGAGCTGGAAAATAAATTCCACTTAAGCAACAAATGTGCGGATTTGTTGCTGTCTTTTATTTTGTTTCCATTACCTTCCTTTATTTCATAGATTGACCAAGAGAATCTCCTTTTAGTGGACAATAGATCATAGAATCAGTAGAATTCCACAGTGTGGAAGCAGGCCATTTGGCCAATTGTGTTTACACCAACCCTCTGAAGAGCATCCCACCCAGACCCACCTCCCTACCCTATCCCTGTAACCCTGCATTTCCCATGGCTAATTCACCTAAACTACACATCCCTAGACACCAATGGCCAATCCATCTAACCTCCCAGATGGTAGTTGATATGGTGACTTTCAACTTAAACCAAAGACCTGAAGTCCAGTGTTTGATTTCTGATCTGTATTGATGTAGTTGTTCCCAGTAAAGTTGATAGCACTACAGTTGACTTCAACAACAGATGCTATAATGGTTAGTGCTGACCTACTTCATATCCTAGGCTTATAACATGAAGGAAACCACTGAGATTAATCTTTGAAGGGCATTTTGTGTCTAAGGAATTAGATTGCAATCTTAAGGAAAATAAGGAAGAATGTTCAGGGGACGGGGGAAAAAGTCAAAAAAAAAGCCAGGTACGAATTTTATTTTGAAAAGTCATCACTGGAATAGTCGATTTAACTCAGGTTCTCAGCCCCACCCAGCTTCGCTTCTCTCCAACAAAAAGCGTGCACAGGTTGTGTGAGCTGCTGTTGTGCCAGTCAGAAATTCCCTTCAGGCTGAACTGTTGCTCAGCAGCACAGGTAGGGTGGAAGGGAGAGAGGGTTGTACCTAAAAACAAGGCAGGAAACGACAGTAATCCTTTCAACCGACCTCCTTTCATGTGTGCGTATAGTTAGATGACTTTGTGGTTGCCATAATTGAGTGAGAATTCATTCAAAATGCAAATGATGTACCTTTGGGTAAGTTTGTTTATGGTCTGAAAGGTTCCTCAAAGTTTGAAGCAGTTTATGGTGAAGGTATGATAGGTTTCAGTGAGTGTTTGTGGTTTAGGCAGTGATGCTGACTATACGTACAATAATATCAGTGATTCAAATGACAACAGATATGGGAGTGTCAGAAATAGCATATGGTCATAGAAATTATGCATCATTTGGTGTTCCCCTTTGATTTTTTTTGTATATAGCAAAACTGTTGAAAAACTAAGAATTGTAGAGATTTCTGGTGCAGAATTATTATCCATAAATGTGCTGTTTGAGATTTTTCCACAACATGAAAGATCACTGTGAAAGATCACAGACATGATCCATTAACACTGTCCCTTCACAGATACTACCAGGTCTTCTGAGTCTTTCCAGCATTTTCTGCTTTGTTTTCAGCTTTACAGCATGCAATATTTTGCTTTTGAATGTGTTTTGCATGTTTTTTTGTGAAAACTTTGTTGTGTGTCTTGACTGAAATGTTACCTGTAGGTAGTGTTGGGTGGGGGGTGAGGATGGTGTTTGGAAATGAGAATATCTAGCCTTTTCAATGTTTTTAGTTTTTCCTTTTTGATTATCTCATTAGTTTGTTCGGCAGGAGTGGCTCAGGGAGACACTGCGGATTTCTCCCTCTCTGTTGGGGAAGCACTTTACCTCTGCGCACTGCTGCCTTCGCTGTACACCACAGCTGTGCTCAGGAGCCAGGACACCTGGGGACTTGTATTCACAGACATGTGGTCCTGCGACCTTGTCAAAGTGCTCACTGGACTGTGCTAATTCATTTTGTTATATGTACTGCATTTTAGTGGTTAGTGTTATTTTGAAATTTATGTTGTGTTCAGTACTGAATTAGAAATTCTGGTTCCAGCTTTACTCGACAAAATAGATTGGCGAGAACAAGGGTGAAGTGATCCCTCCAGTTTAGGATAAACCAGCAGATGCCAAATGCTTTTCTTCCTTCTCCAGAAGAAGATTTGAGAGACTTAAAAGAGAGCTCAGCAATAAAAAGATAATTCTCAGATACTAGTTTGAAAAATTTGGTGGTCACTTTACTTGACCCATTGTTTGCAAAGTCTGCAACTGGAACTTCCAAGCTGTGATCGTATGATTGGGATTTTCAATCAGTGTGTTTGCTCCACACTTTTTCTACCTAAAGGAATGATGAGATCTTGATTGAATAAAAGTGAGTTAAAAATGGAAGGATATCAATTTACTGTGGCACTCTTGCTTAATCTGAAGGAGCTAGTTTAGTTGCTCACTGCAATTTTATTAAACAGATGAATTGATTGGAAAGAGATTTTCACCAGCAAGGTGTGCCTTGCATTTCAACAAGTACTTATTATTTAAGTTGGTTACATCACAAAACTCTCAGAACTTGATTTGATCTGATTTACAAAAAAAAAGTCTGTTCAGGAGTATTTTCCTTCTATCAGTGGTAAGAGTTTTGTTCATTTACTTTTCAGAGACAAGGTTTATGTGTGCAAAAAGACAAGTATATGTGAATAGAAAAATTATTTGCTCATCCTAAATATATCTTAAAACCTTCGGAACTAAATATTTTTTGTGTTTGGAAACCACTTGTAAGGATTCTTTCACTCAAAATTAAAGAATAATCACGTTCACACTTGTAAAATGGGGCCAGAAGTATTTATGAAATAAGGCTTGAATATTAATGTTGAGCAGCCTGTGCACTGTTGCAACATGCCACCTTGGCAAACATGAGTATTGCCTGAGGTATCGCTTCATCATTTTTACACAGAATAGTCTTTAGATTCTAATATTATAACACGGCTGCTTATTGGATGCAAATACAGAACCGGAAGATCCTTGGCTCAAATCTTAGTCCATGTTACCAGATTTTGGTTTGAGTACTGTAATTGGTTGCAGTACTCTAATGAAAGAGAGAATTCAACTCTGGTTCTTATCCCTGCTTCCCTGCTGTACTGTGACATCTGTGAACAGGTGCTGTGTTATGACTAGGGCGAATGAAATATTTTTGTCTTCATCTAAAATAGCTTGAGTTGAAATGGAAACTGGTCTTTCTAGTTAGCTTCCAATATGGAGGTTAGGAAGGGATTGTCTTTGGTAAGCAAACTCCACAAATTGCTGTACCTGAATTTTAGGCTAATTAAAATATACATTGCTACAGTCTTTGCAAATTTTTGAAGCTTTGGTATAAAGTGTGTTGTACCAAATGTTTTCATGTGAGTGATTAAGTTTGAACCCTCTAAAACAAAAACAAAATCTGAAAGATGAAAATAAAAAACACTAAAACTACTCAGCACGTCAGGCAGCATCTAAAGAGTATGGATTGTTCTACTTTAATGTGTGTTTTGTTAATGAGAGTTTGCTGTAACACGATTGATGAATTGGGGACACTGTTTCTTAAGTGCAAACTTATAAAATCTGTGTTGGCTGTAACGCGATTATGTATACTGTAGCCAAAATTGCAGATGACAAAAAAAAATGTTGGGAAGGCAAGTGCTGACTCTGCAGAGGGATGTACGTTAAGTGATGGCAGATATGCCAGGAATGTAATGGGGGAGAATATGAGATAATGCACTCTGGAAAGCTCTGGAACAGAGGGATTTGGGAGGCCTCCCAAAAGCTAGCATCCAAGTTCAGCAGGTAATAGGGAAGGCAAATAGAAAGTTAGCCTTTTTCAAAGGGTTAGAATATTAAAAATAAGGAGGTTTTGATAATACTGTACAAAAGCACTTGTAAGACTACATCTGGATTACTGTGAACAGTTTTGAGTGCCTAATCTAAAGAAAGACGTATTGACGTATACTTCCAGAGAAGGTTCACTCGACTGATACCAGGAATGGGAGAAACTGAGGACTACAGATGCTGGAAGTCAGAGTCAAAGTGTGGTGCTGGAAACGCGCAGCCAGTCAGACAGCATCCGTGGACCAGGAGAGTCGACATTTCAGGAATAAGCTCTACACCAGGAATGAAGAGCTTATGCTCGAAACATCGACTCTCCTGCTCCTCGGATGCTGCCTGACTGGCTGTGCTTTACCGGGTAAACACTTTTTGACTTTGATACCAGGTATGGAGGGACTGACATATGAGGAGAGGTTGAGTAGATTGGGCTTGAACTCATTGGAATTTGGAAGAATGAGAGACACATCTACCCTTTCAAGTCACCTATTATGTAGAAAGGATGCTCTCCCTTGTGGACATGTCTAGCACTAGAGAGCATAATCCCAGCAGAAGTGTTGTACATTTAAGATGGAGGTAAGGATGAATTTCTTCTTTGAGGGTCTTGAATCTTTGGAATTCTTTACCATAGAGAGCTGTTGAGACTGAGTCAATAAGAATGTAGAAAATAGAACAGTACAATACAGGAACAGGCTCTTTGGCTCATCATGTCTGTGCCAACCATAATGCCATTCTAGACTAATGCCATCTGTCTGTCATTGATCTGCATTGCTTTATTTCCTGCCTGTTTATGTGTCTGTATATATGCCTCTTAAACATTGCTATTGTATTTGCTTCTACCACCTCCCCAGCAATGCCTTCCAGGCACCTATTACCCTCTGTTTTTTTTTAAAAAAGAACTGATCACACACATCTCCTTTAAATTTGCCCCCCTCACCTTGAACCTATGTCTCCTAATATTTGATATTTCCACATTGAAAGTATTAGGTATATTCAAGGCTGAAATGGACCTATTCAATCAGTAACCTGGGTCATGGGGAAAGACAGAAAGGTGGAGTTGGGGATAATCAGATTAGCTCTGATCTCATGAGTGGCTGAGTGGGCTGAGGAGTCTACTTCTGTTCCCAACATCTAATGGTGTTATAAATGCCTTGAAGCTTATTGTGCCTGAATGAAAGGGGCTCAATTCTCCAGAACTTACATTCATTCTGCAAAATATATTCGGCAAGTAAAAATCAGTAGGTCTGGCAATATTCATGAGGAGGAGCCAGCATTCCTGTTCCAGGTTAATGGTTTTCCATCCAAACTCGGAAGCTGCAGATCATGCTTTTGTACTGAATAATAAATCTCTGAAGTGGTTACCTGATTATGAATTTGGTCTTACCAGAATACAGCAGGCCACATTAAATATTCTGGAAGAGAGCCCTACCTGAAGTTTTGACCCATAGGTCCTTCTGTTTTTCTGATATTCATTTGCTGTGACAGTGAGGCAAGACAGGGTGCTAATGAAATAAGGTCAGAATTTTTGTGCCTTCAGTCCCTGCTTATGGTATTGACAAAATGTTAAATCCTGTGTGGTGATGTTGTGTAATGGACTTTCTTGAATTTACACCAGGAATTGGTCAGCTTCTGATGATTTTGTCTGATAAAAGCACAGTATAAGTGACTTACCCCTGGAGAAGGCTTTATGTAAGCTGGCACTGTTCTTTTAAAATAATGTTGCTGGCTGCTGAGAAATAGTCTAAATACTGAGTCTAACTTGAATGAAATGTAGGTGGCACTTGTGCCCGTTGTTTCCCGCTCAAAAACCACCTCCTTTGGTGTTCCTTTGCCACCAATAACACTACTTTTTTCGATTGCTGCATCATTGCCAAAGTTATGCTGCTGTTACTTAGATCTGTTCGATTAAGAGAGATGAAAAAATGGAGCGGATCAGAAAAATGAGCATCAGCTTGGAGCCAACTGAGTGTGGAATTGTAAGTGGCAGAAGCAGCTTCCTGTAATCTGCCTGTTTATTGACCAGCCAGTTGAGCTTAATCCCATTAGGAAGGAACTGGAATGTTTCATCGTACTAATCTATGATTAACTCTGCCTAGCCTGTTTCCACAGAAGCCTCTTTAACCTTGTTTAAATAAAGATTAAAGTTAAGAGATTACAAAGAACCATTTGCATCTGCATCTCTCGAAGCACTTCTTACCTAAATATTATATGCAATGTTTTGAACTGCTATAGAAGAATGCAGTTTTAAAACCTCCATAAGGTGGTGAAGGTTTCATGCTGCTAGTTGCCAATATAATGAATTTTGAGGTTGTTTGGAGCAGCTTGTGTGGAGAATACAAAAATAAGCATGTGATTCCTTGATTAGGATTGCCTAACATTCCTGGATATCCAATCATATGATTTTCAATCACTTGACATTTGATCATACTATATTTGCCTGCACTTTAGAAACATTGTTGCAGCAATCATAAAATTTAACTCAGATAGCTACATCGTCCCTGTGTATATTTAGTCTTTGCTTCTGATTTTGCCTTGGATGTTGGTAACATGAGAGTTAACGCTTGTGATAAAGCAAAAAATGCTAGAAAGATATCTTTAGGAAGTTGCTTTTGTCTTAGTGAACACTCAGGGTCTATTACCTGAGATATCTAAATTACCTTTCATAATATGGAAAGCTGCTGTTAGTTGTTCATGCTCTGCAATTTCAATGTGCTGCTTGTTGTTAGAGCAGGATTAACATTCTTGGCTACTACTTCAACTACTGCTGAAAATGTGTTGCTGGAAAAGTGCAGCAGGTCAGGCAGCATCCAAGGAGCAGCAGAATCAACGTTTCGGGCATGAGCCCTTCTTCAGGAAATTCTTCAGGCTCATGCCTGAAACGTCGATTCTCCTGCTCCTTGGATGCTGCCTGACCTGCTGTGCTTTTCCAGCAACACATTTTCAGCTCTGATCTCCAGCATCTGCAGTCCTCACTTTTCCCTACTACTTCAGCTAAGTGCTCATTGAAGCACTTAAACTGCAAACCGATTATTGCAGGTGAATCCTGATTGGTCAGATTTCTGCTAGTGAGGCTGAAAAAAGTCTCTTGTTTCGAACCAAATTCATTCAGCAGCAAGTGCAATAGTTAACATTTGTTTTGGTTATTGTTAAAATAAAAGTGACAAGATTAATGTACTGACTTGTAAAGGTGGAAAAATTGTCAAATTTCAATGGAGCTGTGCTTCCAAAGGTGGGTAAGGTGGGTGTTTTCTGCACTACAACTATCTTTCACTGAGACGACCACTGGCATTAGAAGGCTGCTCAGGAAAAATTGTTCTCTTTATAATTTAGACTTAACAAGGCTAAGAAGAATCTGACCTTTCCAAACTGGCTATTGATTTTCCCAGGAATAAGTTTAGATTTTCTGTACAATTTAAAATCTTTTTTTGGAATGTGTCATTTTCTTAAGTCATTGAAAACTTAGTTGAGATCTCTTTTAAATGTATACTTTTAACTATCTACTTATTCTCTTGTCACCAGAGTGGCTGTTTAGGTAAGTAAATTCACAGTCAGGATGTGAGGAGCCATTTCTGTGGTGCTCACCTGCTCGTTAAAATGGATGGACAATAGCCTAGCAATGTGCTCTGAGTAGGAACACCAATCATTATGTCTCAGAATTGTAAAATTATTTATGTTAAGATATGAACAAGGATTCAAGAGATTTAATTACTGTATCTCTTGGCCTTTGATATGTGGAAGTGCAAGAGTGCAAGTGAAGAATGCAATATCCTTTATCCCAGATTGTCTGGTGCGGTGCTTGGGAACCCAGCCCTCTATTTCAGGAGACTCTTGGACTATTCCAGGAACTATTTGACACCCTTACTTTGGTATTCCTATGTAGCTTTTACATTATCTGAGTTTGTAGGTGAATGACCTAACTGCATTGCTGTACGTTTATAATTTTTTAAAAAGTCTATTTAATCGATTTCTCTAATCAACCTGTTCAGAGATGTTATTTTACTCCTTTGGAACAGATGGGACTTGAACCTGGGCCTCCTGGTCCATGTATAGGGACACTACCTCTGCACCACAAGAGGGCCCTGTCCATGTTTATAATGTGTATCAATTTGTTGGAAACATTCTGAATCTGTGCATGCATGAATAGCTTTTTTTGTAAACTACTGCTTGTCTGAACTAATAACATGCTGCCTGCAAAAGCCTTAATTTCTTTCATAAGCCACCCAAGAGCTGAACCTGGCACCAGATGTTCAATGGTTAATGTAGGGAGCTTCATAAGGCATTAAGAGGTGAGTGACAACCAAGTTAAGAGGTGCCTCATATTGGGGATTGAACATACAGCCATAATTTAGTGGCCTACTTGTTGAACAGGATTTAACAATGCCTCTAGATAAATGTCCCCTTTTTATTTGATTCACTCAATCCTTTTCTTCACTTCTTTGCAGACATCAGTACAATAAATAGCTTTAATTAGTCTTGTTCACTTTGTGGTATGCGTTTAAGTGAATGCTACAGAGCAAGTGACCTTTTTATATAAACAAACTTGTGTATGCTATAAATAGGATGTGATAGCTAGCTGTGCATTATAACTTGTCAGTCTCTTGAGTGGATATGCAATGTGTAAGAGATTAAATTACTTCAGTTATCTGGTCAGCTTCACTTAAAGGAATGAAAGTCCTGTTTCATGACTGCTCATTATACACACATCCAGTATAAACTTCTCAAGCAACTTGTCCATATATGTGTATTGTTATAGTACAAAGCGTGCCTATTTTGGGCAGAGGACATTGAAATGTCCACTTTATTCATGTGAAAAAGAGTTCATCGAATTAGTATAAGAACGATTACATGGTGCAAATTATTCCCTGGTTTGTAAACTCTTTTCCAAAGGTTTGCATAATAGTGCTACCCATCTTTATTGAAAAATTAAAATGAGAAAATTCAATATGCACCTAAATCGTGGACAGTTTTCTAATTTAGAATATTTTCTAATCATGTTATGACACACCTCTGGAGTAGGTGGGACTTGAACCCAGATCTTCTAGCTCAGAGATGGGGACACTACCACTGCACCTCAACAGCCTTCTACATTTTGAAGGAGCACAGACAGTATTGTTAATTTTGAAAAAAAAAGAAACAATTGGCAATTATGGATTGCCCATCAGGCAGTGAGGATCTTGACCTGAGCTTGTTTTCATATCCTATGCATGACCAAATTTGGAGAGCAGTATTGAAGGCCTGAGCTGGCACAAGAGTGCCCATTAAATATGGGCATTGAATAGGAAACAGCAGAGCAAAATTGTTCCCGATGATGGAAGAAAGTATTTTATTGGAAAGATGATGATAAAAAATATGGAATTCTATCCCATGACATCGAGGATGAAGAAAATTGAAAAATTCAAAATGGTCATGCAAATTTTGTTAGGTAAGAATATTGAAGGCATAAAGAGCAAAAATCACTAAGTGGACTAAGGATAAATCAGCTGTGATCTACCTTAATGAGGGAGCAGGCTTGTGGGACTGAGAAGCTTCATGTTCCTATGCTTGCTTTAGTTTGTCCTCTGGATGATTTGTTTTCCAAATCTCATTGACAAAATTATTAATAATTAAATCCAATGGTAGTATGGCTTTTAAAGATGCTTTTCCAAATGCCTTAAAGGAATGCGTACAGTTCAGCTGTTTCAAGACTGCAGGTAGATGATTGCCAAAGTGCGCAAATCCAGGGAACAATATAAAATATGTTTGACAGCAATTGGTATCTCCATATATAATAGGCGTAGACTCAGAATGGGGATCCTGCTTTCAGACATCCATTTTTTGAAGACTACATTCAGCTTAACAAGGAAATTTAAATTGGGAAGATTTTTTTCACTGAAAGTTATTAGTCTGTGGAATTCTGTTCTCTAAATACCCATAGAGGTGGTCATTGAGTATTTTAAGTTTAAATTAGATAGATCCTTGATTGACTAGACACTCAGTATAGGAAAGTAGGGGCCAATCAGATTAGCCATAATATTCTCAAGTAAGATGTAATGAAGTCACTAGTTAGAAAGTGTAGTAATTTCACCTCGCAACATGATGAGCATCATTGTTTCGGAGTTTTGCACTTCATTCCACATGAACTTTGGAAGAAGTTGGAGGATATGCTCTGAGTAGGAGAGGAGGGTTGGCTAACATTTGTGCCTGGGTTATTGACAGTTACAAAAGGTGATGAAGAAGTCTAATGGAATATTGGCCTTCATATCTAGAGGACTGCAGTACAAGAGATTAGAGTCACAAAAAGGTTTGATTTAAGCACACTTTGTATTACTGTAAACATGGAAAGATATTTTGGCCTTAGAGTTTAGTGGAGATTTATTGGAATGATGCCTGAATGCTATGGATTAAATTGTTTAAAAAAAGAGGTTGCACAAGACCAGGGTTGTATATCCAGACATTGAGAATAATTAGGGACAATTTGATTAAAGCTTTCAAGATATTAAGGGATGTGGTGGACAAAACCTGCTTTTGCTGGTTGGGGAATCTAGCCTAAATACAGAGGAACCTTGATTATCCAAACGACACGGGCGGGGAGTATTTTGTTCAGATAATCGAATGCCAGATAATACAGTTTATCCAAGCATTGGAGTTGAAACTTTATTGCTGGAACAGCACAGCAGGTCAGGCAGCATCCAGGGAACAGGAGATTCGACGTTTCGGGCACAGGCCCTTCTTCAGGAATGAGCAGAGAGTGTTCAGCAGGAGAAGATAAAAGGTAGGGAGGAGGGACTTGGAGGAGGGGAGTTATTTCCAACTCCCCTCCTCCAAGTCCCTCCTCCCTACCTTTTATCTTCTCCTGCTGAACACTCTCTGCTCATTCCTGAAGAAGGGCCTGTGCCCGAAACGTCGAATCTCCTGTTCCCTGGATGCTGCCTGACCTGCTGTGCTGTTCCAGCAATAAAGTTTCAACTTTGATCTCCAGCATCTGCAGACCTCACTTTCTCATCCAAGCATTGGAACCTTGCGATCTTGTCCAGATAATCTGAAATGTGGATAATCGAGATTCCTCAGTATTAGCACCAGACCTTTCAGGCATGATGTTTAGAAACATTTCTACGTCCACTGTATAGAAGATGGTCAGAACACCCTTCCAAAACAACATTTGATGTTGAGTGGGTTGTACGTCACCAGAGATTGATTAACAGAAATTTGTCAAAGGTATGCAGGAACATGAAATAAAGGTGGGTACGTGGAAGCAGGTTACAGGTCAGCCATGATCTCATTGAATGGTGAAACAGATAGAAGAGGCTAAATGGGCTCCTCTTGTACTTAAGTAGGATGTAGTAAATTAGTGACACCTCATCTGTCTGGAAGCTACTAATTCTTGATTAGGTTATCCTTCGTAACTTGATTTGAGGGCAGTATGACCTTAGTCTTGCATACACACCCATCCCATTTAAAAACACACGCTACTTTAGAATGGGAATTGTTCATGAATTCAAACTGATTGTGAATCCTGACCCAACCAAATGCCACCCCAAAAAAAAACCTTGGCTTTTGAGGTGAATTGTCCAGTGACAACCAAGGTCCTGGTCAGCCCGTTGAGTCCCAATAGGCATTAAATCTTGGGATCTTGCTGACTGTATGAGTTGGTTACACTCCTGCTTTATCATAAGGAAGCAGTTAATTACTTGCATGAAATACAGAAACTTTCAGCAGGTTGTGCAATTATAATATTGATTTCACACATTCCACACTAGTCTTCTCCACTCAGGATATTCAGAGTGACAGTAGACTCAGTGCTGAGCACTGTTCTAGTAGTGTAAAATGTTGGCACCATAGAAAACGAAGATAGTTATTTTTAATTCATGATTATAAGAGCTTCTCTTGTGTTGTGACTAACTAGCAACAGAAGTTGTATAGCTAGTCAAACCTGTTTCCAGGTCATTATCTGCACTTTTATATCATCAAACAAACTCAGAAGACCTTCATGTGGTATTCTGATTTTTTTTCTATATTCATTCATAGGAGGTGGGCGTCGCTGGCTAGGCAGCATTTATTGCTCATCCCTAATTTGCTCAGAGGACAGTTAAGAGTCAACCACATTGCTGTGGGTCTGGAGTCACATGTAGTCCAGACCAGGTGAGGCCGGCAGTTTTCTTCCCTAAAGGACATTAATGAACCAGATGGGTTTTTCTGACAATCAACAATAGATCATGACAATCGTTAGATCCTTAATTCCAGATAGTTATTGAACGAATAGGATAAATAGAGAAAGTCTTTTCCCTGGGGTGGGGGAGTCCAGAACTAGAGGGCATATGTTTAGGGTGAGAAGGGAAAGATATAAAAGAGACCTAAGGGGCAACTGTTTCATGCAGAGGGTTGTGTGGTATGGAATGAGCTGCCAGAGGAACTGGTAAAGGCTGGTACATCTGCAGCATTTAAAAGGCATCTGGATAGGTATAGGAATAGGAAGGGTTTAGAGGAATATGGGCCAAGTGCTGGCAAATGGGACTAGATTAGGTTAGGATATCTGTCGGCATGGATGAGTTGCACCAAAGGGTCTGTTTCCGTGCTGTACATCTCTATGATTCTAATTCAAATTCCATTATCTATTACAGCAGGATTTGAATCTGGGTCCCCAGAGCATTATCTGGGTCTCTGGTTAACAGTCCAGCAATAATACCTAATGCCTCCACCTTTTACTACAATCAATAATGGTTTCATGATCATTGTCTGATATTTGTTTCCAGATTTTTATCAAATTCAAATTTCATCATCAGTGATGGTGGGATTTAAATCCGTGTCCCTAGAACAATACCTGGGTCTCTGAATTTGGGGAGATGACTGCCTAGTGATGTTATTGCTGACTGTTATTCCAGAGATGCAGGTAATGTTTTGGGGAAAAAGGTTTGAATCCCACCATGGCGAATGGTGTAATTTAAATTTAATAAAATCTGAAATTAGAATTTAATGATGACCATGAAACCATTGTCAAATGTCAGGAAAACCCATCTAGTTCACTAATGCCCTTTAGCAAAGGATATCTGCCATCCTTAACTGGTCTGAGACATTAAAAAGCTGCAGATGCTGGAATTCCAAATAGAAAGGAGGCTGGAAGAACACAGCAAGCCAGGCAGCATCAGGAGGTGGAGAAGTCGATATTTCGGATGTAACCGTTCTTCAGGACTCGATGTGGGTGTGGGGGGAGCTGCAGATAAAGGGGTGGCAGGGGCAGGTTGGTGAAGTGGGGATAGGTGGAGACCAGTAGATGGTGCGACCTGGTTGGCCAATGGGAACAATGAATCCGGTTGGTGGCAGAGGGGAGTGGAATGGTGGGAGGGGCTGGGAAGGGAGGTTATTTGAAATTGGAGAACTCAGTGTTGAGTCCTCTGGATAGTAGGCTGCCCGGGCGGAAGATGAGGTATCGTTCCTCCAATTTGCGGTATGGTTCGTTGTGGCAATGGAGGAGGCCGAGGGTGGTCATTTTGGAAAGGGAGTGGTTGGGGAATTGAAATGGGAGGTGACTGGGAGGTCTGGTCGGCTCCTGCAGGCTTGGCTGCGATGCTTGGTAAACTGTTGCCTAAGTTTATGTTCGGTCTCCCTGTTGTAGAGCCAGGTCTGGCCTATATGTGACTCTTGACCCACAGCAATGTGGTTGACTCTTAACTGCCCACTGGGCAAATTAGGGATGCACAATAAATGCTGGACTAGCCAGTGATGTCCTCACACCATGAATGAATAATAACAATAAGTATGGAAGTTAGCTCACTGAGCTGGAAAGTTTGTTTTCAAGTGTTTCGTCACCATGATTAGGTAAGAACATGAACATAAACTAGCCACTAAAAGACACAACCCACTATCACTAGTTTCTATACATACAGACAAAGAAAGACACCACTTTGACTGGGACAATACACACATCCAAGGACAGGTGAAACAGAGACATGCACGAGAATTCTTTGAGGCATGGCATTCTAACCAGAACTCCATTAATAAAGGCATCAATTTAGATCCTATCTACCTTCCCTTGGGGAAAGAAACAGGAAATAACATCACCCACCTTAAGAAACCATGACCTACAAATAGAGAGGCGGGTCATACCATCAGCGTTTCACCACAGACAAGCTCACTAATGATGTTACCTAGTCATGATAATGAAACATCTGAAAACAAACCTTCCAGCTCAGTGAGCTAACTTACATACTTATCATCAACCTTACCCACACATCATAATAAAAATTGTGAATAATAACAATGAATAACTAGTTCAGCCATGAAACCACTACATCCCCACCTCCCTCCTTAATAAGTATAGACGTGCACAGACAAATTACTATCACTAGGCTAGTTTGCAGATATTTTGGATAACTATATGTATGTGCAGTGATGTTTCTTCATTTCTAACTGAATTAATGAGTATTTCTGTGGGACGAAGGCTGACTTGGAAACCTGGTCATAACATGCCAATTACACGATGCCTCTCTTGCATATGGTACATATTTTTAGTGCCCAAGGTTACATCTTCCACATGTAATTAACCTCATTGCTGTACTTTTCAACCAAAGCTTTAGCAAGTGCAAAGGCCTGCTTCAGTGTGTCTTTGACTGGAATTCTGTTGGCTGAAGTATATAGGGCAAGCGGACAGGTCTGTTGATCATTCTTGCTCTGTGCTGTTGCCAGCATGTCTCACCAATCTGAATTATTTCATTGCCAATTTTTTTTTTCCCTGAGGGATTACATGAGTAATAAACATCAGCTGCTTTCAGCCCAAATTAGGGAATTCCATTTGTCAAAGCTGGAGTCTGGAATCTGATTAGAGTTGATACAGTGACTGCAAAAAGGCCACGTGGACAAAAAACACTTACAAATGTTTCGATTACTTTTTTATACAAGAATAATAACGCATTAGAAACAGCGTCTGTGTTTATGTCCATGATCTAACATCTGGGAAATGCCCAATGGTAGCCACATCTTGGTGAGGACGAAAATAAAGAGGCAGAGGCTTTCTGAGCAGAGGAGATGTTTAATCGCATGAGAGGGAATGACGACGAAGCACTTCTTTTTCAAGTAACTTTATTGTGCAACTCCCAATGGCTTATACAGAAACTGAAAATAGGTTGCTATCTCCAGACAATAATATCATTGGGGAAAGATGAGTGTTTGCAATACATATCTAAATTGGGTTTAGTGAACGGCTAATGATCTAAGGAAAGGGAGAAAGTAAAATGAATCTATTCACAAAGTGCATTTCATTGCCTTGCCATGTTCCAACATACCTTACTGTCTGTTGGTATTTTTGAATTGCAGTCAATGTCCTAATGTAGGATGTTAGTAATTTACACAGACTGTCTCAAACAACAATGAGAAATGAGTGGATAATCTAGTTTCAGGGGGTGTTGGTTGACTGCACTGGGAGAAATTTATTGGAGGTTGCAGTCTACCTGATTATCTCGACCTGAATTTTAAAAAGGCACTTGGAGTAGATCTGATTCATAAGCTGCCACCTGATTGGATGGATGGTGAGACAGATAGAGTCATAGAGATGTACAGCATGGAAACAGACCCTTCGGTCCAACAGACCCTTCTGGTCACACCGACCAGATATCCCAACCCAATCTAGTCCCACCTGCCAGCACCCGGTCCATATCCCTCCAAACCCTTCCTATTCATATACCCATCCAAATGTCTCTTAAATGTTGCAATTGTACCAGCCTCCTCCACATCCTCTGGCAGCTCATTCCATACACGTACCACCCTCTGCGTGAAAAAGTTGCCCCTTGGGTCTCTTTTATATCTTTCCCCCCTCACCCTAACCTATGCCCTCGAGTTCTGGACTCTCCAATCCCAAGATGCATTGCTGAGAGGCAAGCAACAAATGGCAGTAGGTGCTTGAGTGTTAGAAAGGAATATACAGAGTTAAATTCCTACCTTTACTAATAAAGGTAAAGTTTTAGTGGCAACAGTGTCTTGATTGGTAACTCTGTTACTTCTCTACTGACACAGTTTTGGGTTTAAGCACCACTGCAAGAGTTGAGCACAGAAATCAAGGTTGTCATTGTAGCTTAGTCCCGGTCTGCCATCCTAAGTGGATGTAAAGGATTCCATCACATTATTGTGAAGAAGAACAGGGAGAGAAGATGTTTGTCAGTTTTTAGCTAATCAAGATACTGAAATAGGTTATCTGGCTATTATCATATTGCTGTTTTGAGGAGCTTGTGTAGTGCAAATTGGCTGCCTTGTTTCCTTTGGTACCACAATGGTCACACTTCAAACGTATTTTGGCTATTAAATCAGTCATCTGGTAGTTTTGAAAAGTCTGGAGTCATCAAAGTATTTTTTTGTAAAGCTTTGAAAAGTAGATATCACAAAGGCTGCATTTCTTTCCTCCCCATTACTATTTGTAAAGAGCTAGTTAGTAATTAGCAAGCCCATTAACTGATTTGCTAAGCTACTTTAGAGAGCTCCATCAATGAAACAAAGAAAATGGGAGCAGGAGAAGGCCATTTGGCCCTTTGAGCACCCTGCGCCATTCAGTATGATCGTGGCTGATCATCCATTTCAGTACCTGTTCCCACGTTCCCCTGATACCCTTTGATCCGTTTATCCCTAAGAACAATATCCAAATCCTTAAAAACAGTGTGTTGGCTTCAAATGCTCTCTGTGGCAGAGAGTTCCACAAGCTCAGCACTGTCTGGGTGAACCACTGCAATCCATTTGCTGTGGGTAGACCCATAACTCCATTAGGTAGGGATGTCTAGTACTTTTACCCAGATACATTGAACAAACAGAGATATATTTACCCCTCAGGATGATGTGCAGCTTGGAGCCAAAGCTACAGGGGATGGTGTTCCTACATAATTATCCTTGGCCTTCTAGATGGTCATGGTTTTCAAAGGTGCTATCTAAAGAGCCTTGGACGATTTCTGTAGTGCATCTTGCAGATGGTATACACTGCTGCTACTGAGTGTTGGTAGTGGAGGGAGTGAATATTTGTGGATGTGGTGCCATTCAAGCAGTCTGCTTTGTCCTGGAAGATTTCAAGCTTCTTAAACGTTGTTGGAGCTGCACTCATCTCGATGGATATGGGAAGTATTTGATCACAGTCCTGACTTTTGCCTTTGTAGATGGTGGATCTGCTTTGGGGAGTCTGAAAGTGAGTTATTCACTGTAAGATTGTAATGTAGGCTATACCTCTAGTTGAATGATTTGCTTTTGTGCTGTAAATTTTCTACATCTGGTCTAGGCCATGTAGAAATGATAAGTTCTTTACTTTGTTAATAATTCCTTCTGGAACTAACCTCTAAATGATATTGTAAGAATTGGTATCAAGCCAGCAATATGGAAAATTGTCCAGGTAAGCCATGGCCACAAAAAGGACAAATCCAAACTGACTAAATGCAGTCCCATCAGTCTGCTCTTTACATCAGCACAGTCAAGGCAGGTGTTGTCAATATTGTTATCAAGTGGCATTTATGCAGAGATAATCGACTCACTGGTGCACAGTTTAGGTTCCAGCTGGGCCACTTAGTTCCAAAACCCATTGCGCTATTGGTCTACAAATGGACAAAAGAGCTGAACTCCAGAGAAGATGAGTAAAGTGATGAAGGTGTCATCAACAACACCTGGTCAGTGACACCCAGTTTGGATTCCGCCAGGGCCACTCAGCTCCTGACCTCATTGCAGCCTTAGTTAAAACATGGACAAAAGAGCTGAATTCCAGAGGTGAGGTGAGTGTGACAGCCCTTGACGTCAAGGCTGCATTCAACTGAGAGTAGCATCAAGGATTTCTCATAAAACTGGAATCAATGGGTATTGGGGGCAAACTGGTTGGAGTCATACCTGACAGACATGAAGATGGTCATAATTGTTGGAGGTCAGTTATCTCAGTTCCAGGACATCTCTGCAGGAATTCCTCAAGGTAGTGTCCCAGGCCCAACCAATTTCAGCTGCTTGATTAATGATCTTCCCTCCATCATAAAGTCAGAAATGGGGATGTTTGCTGATGGTTGCATAATTGTTCAACACTGTTCGCAACTCCTCAGAAACTGAAGTAGTCCATGTTCAAATCTAACGAGATCTGGACAATACCTAGGCTTGGGCTGACAAGTGGCAAATAACATTCACTCCACTCAAATGTCAGGTTACAACCATCATCAATAAGCGAGTATCTAATGGTGTTAACATCATTGAATCCCCCACAATCAAAATACTGGGGGTTAATATTGACCAGAAACCCAACTGGACTCATCACATAAACACAATGGCTACAAGGGCAGGTCAGAGGCTAGGAATACTGTGGTGAGTAACTTACCACCTGACTCCCCAAAGCCTGTCCACCATCTACAAGGCACAGGTTAGGAATGTGATGGGATACTCCCCACTTGCCTAGATGAGTGTAGCTCCAACAACACTCAAGAAGCTCGACACTCTCTAGGACAAAGCTGCCTGCTTGATTACTCATCCACAAGCATCCATTCCCTCTACCCTCAATGCTCAGAAGCAGCACTGTACCATCTACAAGCCATGCTGTAGAAATTCAACAAAGATTCTCTTCCAAACACACGACCGCTTCCGTCTAGAAGGAGAAGGGCAGCAGATATCTGGGAACACTACAACCTTCAAGTTTTCCTCCAAGTCACTCATCATCCTGACTTGATAATATGTCACTGTTCCTTCTCTGTCGCTGAGTCAAAATCCTAGAATTTCCTCCCTCATGGCATTGTGGGTCAACCCACAGCAGGTTCAAGAAGGCAACTCACCACCACCTTCTCAAAGACAACTAACGACAGGCAATAAAAGTTGGCCAGGCAGTGACATTCTGCAAATGAATAAATACATTTTTAAAATATTAAGAATGAGAGGTTGGTGCCCTTGACATCAAGGTGGTCTTTGACACAGTAGCATGAAGGAGCCTCAGCAAAACTGCCCTCTCAAATCAGTGTGAGTTCAAGTGAAAATATTCTCCTGGCTGGAATCATAAACCTAATACAAAAGATGATGGTTGTGGTTATTAGAGACCAATCATGTCTGTGCCGGGAGATCACTGCAGAAGTTCCTCAGGCTGCTGTTCTCAGTTCAAACATCTTATCTGCTTCATCAATGACCTCCCCTCCATCATAAGGTCTGAAGTAGGATGTGCCCTGATAATCGCACGGCATTTATTACAATTTTCCTGTTTCTCAAATATGAAGCAGTCCCTGTCCATATGCAGCAGGTCCTGGACAGCATCAGGTTTTGACTAATGAGTGGTCATATTTCAGAATATACAGAATGAATACATTCAACAAGGGGGGGGCCGCCATAATAGTGATTGTAACAAAGTTAAATCTAGTGTCAAACTTCAGAAAAAAGCGTAATGTCAAAATAGCTGGCAGAGTATTGGGCAGTATGGGAAAAAAATAAAAGAATGGCAAAGATTAATAAGGATAGACAGAAATGGCTAGAAATAATATCCTTGGATGTTGATGTCAACAACTATTGAGCACTTTGAAACTGTTAGACACCACCTAGATTTGGAAAAACTTCATTGGAAGCCCATATCCAGCAAACTAATCTCACGCATTGTTCTGATGAAGGGCTCTGGCCCGAAATGTCGATTCACCTGCTCCTCGGATGCTGCCTGACCTGCTGTACTTTTCCAGCACGCCACACACTACTCTGGTAGACTCAAAGGATGGTTATCTCAATCTCTGATGATCGTGGTTGAAGATTTTATGTAAGCAAATCATAGATTTAGTTGGTTGAAATGTCAGCATTCACTTTCACTGCAAGATTCTAATTTTTAGCATTAGTTTGACTGAAGTTAAAACAGGATTGTACGGCAACAGGGGGCGGCACGGTGGCACAGTGGTTAGCACTGCTGCCTCACAGCGCCAGCAACCCGGGTTCAATTCCCGCCTCAGGTGACTGACTGTGTGGAGTTTGCACATTCTCCCCGTGTCTGCGTGGGTTTCCTCCAGGTGCTCCGGTTTCCTCCCACAGTCCAAAGATGTGCAGGTCAGGTGAATTGGCCATACTAAATTGCCTATAGTGTTCAGTAAGGGGTAAATGTAGGGGTATGGGTGGGTTGCGCTTCGGCGGGTCGGTATGGACTTGTTGGGCCAAAGGGCCTGTTTCCACACTGTAAGTAATCTAATCTAATCTAGGATACCAAATCGCATTTCCTTGCTTGTCTTTTACCAAAGTATTTGAATTCTTTGATTTATCTACTTTTTTTTGTTACAAGCTTGAGTTAGGAAATGACAGTATATTTGTAGTCCTGCAGTTAATAAGATTTTTGTTTTTGTGATCATTCTGCTCTGGGTGAACAGATCCTGAATGTTTATCTTTACCATATAGAACATTAGATGTAATTACCGCATTAAATCAGAGGCACTAGATTAAAGTCAGCAACAGTCAGAGGCTTGATGCTGACATATAGGCAGCTGTTGTGTAGAACATAGATGGAGGCTCATCTGTTACTGGAGAAGAAGAAAATCCCTAGTATGCAGCCAACCTGCCGGGCTGACTAGCACATGTCATACTGTGAAGAATGTTAAAGCTATTCTGCTTTTGATTTTGTACATAAACAATATAAGAACATAGCAGGAATAGGCCATCTGATTGCTTCTTGCAGAGTAGTGATTAACATTTCTCCTGAATTGCCACGTTGATTTTTGTTTTATATTTTTGCAGAAGATCAGTAATTACAGCTAAGATAAAATATCTCAGTTTGACACTGAACTGGAACAACGCCTTTATTTTAAGATTTTCAAAAAATTCATTTGGACAAGCTAAATACTTGAGCGTGAAATAGGCAGAGCCATCTCGTGCAACTTTAATCTTTGCTCAGATCTGAATGTATGTGAACAGAGCAGATTAGCGACACTCATGTCTTCATGCAGGGAGAAGGGAAACTTAATGTGGAGTTCAGATGGCTGTGGTACGCTGTGTTCCTACCCACTTAACAATGGCTAATTAGCAAGAAAAGAAATCAAAGTTTTTGGACTAAGAGCTTTTCTGTTATTCATCCAGTTTATTTTGTGGGTTAGGCATATTACTGGGATATGGCTGAATGTAAATAATGAGAGATTGACTTTGATCATAAGGAGCAGTGAAATTCTTTGTGGAGTATTATGACGACATTGGGCAGTGCTGTTTGGGTAAGAGGAGGATTGCTCACTGCTCTATAGCTTGAGGGGTCCCAGCTATTGTCCAGCTAGGACACTGCTAGCCATATATTATTTAAGTTTTAGACCTTACTTATCTGATGCTTTATCTGGGTTTTCCTACAACGCAGGTTTCTTGCAACCTTACACAAGAATCAATAACCATGGTTTGACTGGTGGATGTGTATGATGGTGACTATCACTTCTTTGGCTTAATATATTTTCAGGAAGTTAAAGGTTAGAAAGCAGGTTTGGAGAAATAAAATGAGAGTTATACTGAGAGATAGGCACAGTTCCCTTTGCAGTCTGAATCAGTGACAAGAAAACTACTTTGATAATTGGTACAATACATTTCTGGTGGGGACAGTAATGCCAATTGGGGAAGAGGGGAGATTTTCAACCCTGTGGTATGAACGGATGGGAAATGTTTCCTTCTCAGGTCAGAATGAGCAATCGTGCTTCTCCTGGTCCACAAGGGAGAGAAAGGAAAAAAAAGAAGGGTAAAACAACTCACCTTCTGGCTCTTGCCTTCTGATGCTGGCAGAATTGACCTGCCAGGCAAAAATTTGCAGATGCGCCTTCGATGTTAGCATCCGGGTGAGTCTGCTGGCTTGGATAGGTGTTCTTGTCGCCTTCAATTTAATATTTCATTCAGCATTATTAGTGGAATGGAGCAGTGAAATCCATAACTTACTTCTGCCACTCCTCACCTCTAACCGATTTTTCACCAGTTGGGAAATTAAAATTGACTTCACGGATTCACTCACTTGAGCCTCCAACAGACTTATCAGCTGTTAATCTAGGATGTTTCTTTTTCGGGTACTTGCCTTGTGTAACATTGATTAAATACTTTCGAAAGCAAGTATGTCCTTATCTGTATGTATTTTTGAACAAGCACACGGATCTCTTGATTACTCATTGATAGGGAAGCACCCCAACATGAATATAGGAAGTTGTTTGCATTAATGGAACATGTTTACAAATAAATGAGAAATTGTATGCTTTGCAGCCAGTCTCTACCAGAATGGATGTGATGTTTTGAGGACATGGTGAATACTTTATGACTGCAAATACGTTTCACTGGAATATTAGGTATTCCTCTAGTATCTACCAGCTATATATGTCCTTGTACCCTCAACTTCGTTTCACTGGTGGCCTCTTGTACATTTTCACAGCAAGTTTCATCATTAGAGACTTTCAGCTTTCAAAACCTTCCTTTCTGTGGCAGTTTCTCAATAAATAAGAATATAAGAAGTAGGAGTGGGTGTGGGCCCTTACTTTTATTTAAACTTAAGATGATAGAGATAGCTGAAGTGGACTGGGTAAACAGACCAAAGACATGATACAGAGGCAGTGGCAGACAAGGATGTTTCATAATTCTCAACAAAAATATATTCCATGAAGGAAGCAAGGCTGTATGAGAAGAAGCATCATCAGTGGCTAACTAAGGAAGTTAAGGATGGCATTAAATAGATTTTTCATTATTGCTGCAAAGATTAGATGATCAGAGTAATAGAGATGTACAGCACGGAAACAGACCCTTCAGTCCAACTCGTCCATGCCAACCAGATATCCCAACCCAATCTAGTCCCACCTGCCAGCACCCGGCCCATATCCCTCCAAACCCTTCCTATTCATATACTCATCCAAATGCCTTGTAAATGTTGTACTTGTAGTAGCCTCCACCACATCCTCTGGCAGCTCATTCCATACATGTACCACCCTCTGCGTGAAAAAGTTGCCCCTTAGGTCTCTTTTATATCTTTTCCCCTCACCCTAAACCTATGCCCTCTAGTTCTGAACTCCCCCCCCCACCCCCCCCACCCCAGGGAAAAAGCTTTGTCCATTTATCCTATCCATGCCCCTCATGATTTTATAAACCTTCATAAGGTTATCCCTCAGCCTCCCAATGCTCCAGGGAAAACAGGCCCAGCCTGTTCAGCCTCTCCCTGTAGCTCAAATCCTCCAATCCTGGCAACATTCTTGTAAATCTTTTCTGAACCCTTTCAAGTTTCACCTCCCAACTCCTGTACTCAATACTCTGACCAATAAAGGAAAGCATACCAAACGCCGTCTTCACTATCCTATCTACTTACGACTCCACTTTCAAGGAGCTATGAACCTGCACCAAGGTCTCTTTGTTCAGCAATTCTCACTAGCACCTTACCATTAATCGTACAAGTCTTGCTAAGATTTGCTTTCCCAAAATGCAGCACCTCGCATTTCTCTGAATTAAACTCCATCTGCCACTCCTCACCCTATTGGCCCATCTGGTAAAGATCCTGTTGTAATCTGAGGGGACCTTCTTTGCTGTCCACTACACCTCCAATTTTGGCATCATCTGCAAACTTACTAACTATATCTCTTATGCTCCTATCCAAACCATTTATATAAATGACGAAAAGTATTGGATCCAGCACTGATCCTTGTGGCACTCCACTGGTCACAGGCCTCCAGTCTGAAAAACAACTCTCCTCCACCACTCTCTGTCTTCTACCTTTGAGACAGTTCTCCACCCAAATGGCTAGTTCTCCCTGTATTCCGTGAGATCTAACCTTACTAACCAGTCTCCCCGGGGAACCTTGTTGAACGCCTTACTGAAGTCCATATAGATCACGTCTACTGCTCTGCCCTCATCAATCCTCTTTGTTAGTTCTTCAAAAAGCTCAGTCAAGTTTGTGAGACATGATCTCAGAGGACTGAGAAGATTTTAGAAACCAGGAAAGCATGACTTTTTAAAAACAAAAGTAATTGGAGTAAGAAATATAAAACCAGAGTAGAAAAGCTTTGACAAGTATATCAATAGAAATAGCAAAAATGAGAATTGGTCCCTTAGAATGTGAGATGAGGGTATTAAAAATGGGAAGACAAGAAAATGACCAAAGCTTTGAATGAGAATGTTTTGTTTGTCTTCACAGAAGAAAGAAAAAGTTTCTTAATAATAGTAGAAAGCCTTAGAGGCTAAAGAGAAGGGGGAGCATCACTAGAGAAAAACAATAGTCATTCTTTGGTGCTATAGGCTGGCAAGTCTTCTTCAACTGATGGTCTGTATCCCTTCTTGAAAGAAATGGCTACAGAGATAGTGAATTAACTTTTGTAATCTTCCAAACTTCTTTAGATTCTAGAAAGGATTGGAAAACTGGAAATGTAACATCTCTGCTCAAGAAAGAGGGAGACAGAAAGTGAGTGCTAAGCCAGATATTCTAATATTTGTCTTTGCGAAAATGCTAGAATCCATTGTTAAAATGTTAATAACAAAACTTTTGGCAACCATAACTGAATTGGCATAGCCAACATGCTTTGTTAAAGCAAACTACTATTTCACAAATGTATTAGAATTCTTTGCTAATGTAATAAGTAGAGTGGATAAATTGGAATCAGTAGAGTAGTAAAAGATGAAGAGTTTATGATTTTGGAGGTGGTATGTTAGCATGAATAGAGGACACAGTAACAAATAGGAAGCAAGGTTGAGGAAACTGGGTCATTTTTAGTACGGCAAAGTGTGACAGCTCACCAGATGAACATGAAGCTAGAGAAGAAATATTTTCAACTGAAGATGACTAAAGTCAAGTACATAGGTAGTGTACAGACAGTTAAAAGACTTTGCCCTAATCTTGACATGGTGTAAATTGCAGCTTGGATGCAGTAACTGACAGTTGTGAAGATGGTTCAGTGATTTGGTACTTGAACAGGGTGTGGAATCTTCCATATTTGATGAAAAGCAATGGAATGACATACTGGAATGAACAGTTTGTTGTTATGAGAAAAGGCCAGACAGACTGGGCATGCATCCTCTGGAATAGAATCAGAGGCGACTTCATTGAAACACTCGAAATCCTGTCGGGATTTGACCAGGTGGATATTGAAACTATGTTTTTTTTCTTAATGGGTGAATCTGGAATCAGGGTTATAGCTTAAAAGTAAGGTGTTGCCCATTTACTCCAAAGAGGAATAAGCATTTTTGTGTCTTTGGAATTCCCTTTCTCAAAAGGCAGCATTTGCAGATCCTTTAAATATGTTTAAGGTAGAAATAGGTAGATAGATAGATTCTTGAATGCTAACAGGCTGAAAGATTATCAGGGGTATGCAGGAATGTAGAGTTGAAATTAAAATCAGATCGACCATGATCTTAGTGGGGAAGTAGGCATGAAGGGCTGACTGGCCTTCTCTTGTTTCTTTGTTTGTATGTGCATGCTCTGAAAGCCATCAAATTGGACAGATCAAGGGAGCTGCATCACCAATTACAACTTCAATGATACAGGTATTTGAGAGGCGAGGATAGTCTGAAACTATCAAAGGCAGAACTGTTGCTAAATGAGAATATTGAGCATACAGAGGTGAACTGTTAGCCTTGGTGGCATCTTGTACAAAGGAGCTAGTAGTTATCTCCAAAAAGATGGTGAAGTTCATCAATGCAAGTCATTAGAAATGAGTCCTGTCAGAGGAAGACTAGAGAGTTCCAACCCTAGCACACCACCTTAAGGGCAACAGGCCATAGGCAATAAATAGAGATAAATCAAAAGTGAGGACTGCAGATGCTGGAAACCAGAGTTTAGATAAGAGTGGTGCTGGAAAAGCACAGCAGGTCAGGCAGCATCTGAGGAGCAGGAAAGTCGACGTTTCGGGCAAAAGCCTATTCCTGATGAAGGACTTTTGCTCGAAACGTTGATTTTCCTGCCCCTTGAATGCTGCCTGACCTGCTGTGCTTTTCCAGCACCACTCTAATCTAAATAAATAGAGATGCCCATATCCAGTAAATGATGCAGTAGCTAAATATGAACAAGGAGATTTAAGGACCACATCGGCTAATATATTATTTGAAATGAACATCAAGCTAAAAGCCAATTATGACAATACTATGGCTTTAAGAGGTGTATATTCCCTTTTTTTTGGTGAAGAGAGGTTGAGACAGAGAGGCAGAACGGTCTGTTCCAAGCCAATAAAGTAAACTGCTTCTGAGGCCTTGGGAACTTTTTTTTTAAGTTGGAACAATAGTAGCAGCATGAATGGGTGGAGTCATGCTCCCACAGAGCCAGAGTTTGAGCTTGGTTTTCAGTAATTGTCGGGATTTTAAAGCTGCCTTACTCCCTTCCCTGTTATAGCAAAACACTCGAGTTCTCTGTCTCTGCCAGAAATTTCTCTTGATGTTCTTTCCTCCTGGACTTGAGAAACATTGCATGTGAGACCATCTATTTTACTGTATTTGCCTTTGTCAAGGGTGTGTTTATGGGATGTTACTATATTGGACCAACTACTGTTTAGTAGTTAAATAATCTGTCATTCTGTTAAGTTTCCCAGTAGAGTTAAAGTAAGACTAATTCTTTGTTTTATTTGTATTTTAACTGTAGAGTTGGAATAAAATGTGTTTTCCTTAAAACCAAATATTGAAACCAATCCAATTACATCTGAAACACAACACCTTACACTTGCCTTTAAATAACAAAAAAAAAGGTCTATGCCATCTCCTTGATATATTTGGAGGGGGTTTGGTCTGGCTCGTAACAAATTTGTGACATTCCGGGTAGACCATGAGTGAAGGTTAGAGTAGACCTCTTTACTCTCTCCAGCACTGATTATGTAATCAGAGTCAACTCTCATTCAGACTACTGGAAGCTACACCAGGTGACATCAAGTACAATTAGTGAGATTATGGAATGCCTGAAAACTCACTTAAGTCATCATAGCTTTCCTGACATTGTGACATAATGGGCCTCGGTTCACATGTGAAAAGCTCAGGAATTTTGTGAATGATTTCAAAATTCACTGATACAGATCATCTCATTGTCCCCAACGAAATAGGCTGAAGCAGCAGTGAAAATTTAGATAATCAAAAATTAATTAGATCTAGTACAGATGTATACGAGGCAGTCTTAGAGTGAAGAAACATATCTATTGAAGGTATGGAAAGTAATCCAGTCCAGCAAGTAGCATATGACACAACCAGACTATCCTTCTGACAGCAAAAAAGCTCCTGAAGGCGGAAATGGTAAAATGAGTGAATGACAAGATAAAAGTAAAATGATATGCAGCCCACACTTCACTTTGATAAAGTTTCCAGATTGTTGTCAGAACTGAAAGTTGGATAGCCGAACAGAATTGCAAGTATTTGGCACATTCAAAAGTCAGCCCATGTGGCTTAGAACCTGTGTAGAGAAGCTGTCACCTCAATTGTATACAAAACAAATGACTATATCTATCCGTACAATGACAGACATGTACATGAAGTGGCAAAGTTGCTCCTTCGCAGCAGTTAGGTAACGAAGATTTGATTTCACCAACTGTGTGAGGAACTGAATTACCCTCAGTCCCAGAGATCAACCGTTCCCCAATAAATGCAGTGGATCAACATGAACAGTTACTGCAACAGCAACACTCACCATGGCTGAAAGATTCACCAGAGAGTCAACGTTCCTCTCAAGAGCCAGCAAACACCAGATTAGCAGCCAACAAAAATTCACATGTACGATATGTTGGTCTGAATTCTCTGAAACTGGCTAGAAAGAATGAAAGTGTTTTGTTGATATTTTCTGTATGGACTATTTTTTAGGTGTGTGTAATAACTTGCAAATGATAAAACATTGCAAGCTTCTTTCTTTTTATGAAGGGAATGTTTGAGTAAATCACTTTGCATACTGTGGCTTTCCATTCTCATGTGACCTCCAATGTCATGATCTGTAAATAAAGAGTTTGGGCAGTAGCCATTTCACACACCATGCAACAGTACAAATATATGAAGACCTTTACTTTGTTAAATGTGATAGCTGATAATACAATATTGGCCCTATTGGTGCAGCACAAATATAGCTGACTGATTTGGAAGCCAGCTAAATTTTTAAATTTGTAAAATGTTTTATTAAAATAACATGGGAAGTGTTGGGAGCAGTATAACACCATAAAAATAATTTATTTTAAAAAGTTAGGTTGATAATGGACTGTTGTTTCAATTCTTATAATGTTTCAAGAAAGCAGAATCCAACTGGTCAAACTTAAGCATTGGAACAGCAGTGAATATGGAAATCGCTTTACGTTAAGTGGTGCACATATTGTATAGTTATATAAGGGGTTAACTTGCCTCCTGCAGTCTTCCCAGACTTCGCATCAGTTTATATTGATGACTCCTGTCACTGTTGCTGACATAAAGAAATTTAACAAGATTAGCTGTATTTGTTTAAAGTGGATATATCAGTAAAGATAGAACGTAACATGTAAAACTGTTTGGAATGTCCTGTTGAAAGGCAGCTTTCAAACGTATAAAACGTGCCTGTTTGAGCTAAAATGGCAAGTGTGCACCTGTTTGTATCTATTACACTGCAGGAACATTGCTTTTAAAAAAAACTTTTGTCAGGGATAGTGAGAAGCAGATGCCTTCTCTACAAACAGATCGAGTCTTCAGGGCCAGGACACGAGGGTTAATTCGCAGAAGTTTGATTGCAACAGCTGAAAGCATGTTACCGGGCAGCAAGCCTCCCCTCCTCACGTTGCTGAAGGCCTGCACTGTGTGCATCACAAATCCTTAAACAGCTGTTCACGTTTGACGGATAGACCAATTCTCACACTCATCCTAGTCACAGTGCCTTGGTTCTCTTAATTCGAGTGCCCTACAGCAACTCGTAAGCATGTTCAGTGTCTACTGTATGGAATATCCTTACCCTATGTTACAGGTGAGTACTAGCTTAGAAATCCATGCTTTTCAGAGTCCGTTACTTTGCTGCTGGAACTCCACTGTATTTGCTTATATGTTGTCTTTGAAATTGGTTGAAGTGTTTTCTGTGCTATAGTGCTTTGTCGAAAACCTGTAGCGCTCATATAGATTTGTAGGTTGGCATTAGAAAACACTTGTAAGGTACAAGAGTCTTCTGATTAAAATGTGCTTGAATCCTCTGAGGTTATTTCTGTACTGCACTGCAGAGTTCTGTACATCTTGAAGCAGTACTGCCACTATTCCCATAGAGGGGAAGCTGTAGTATAGCATTCCAAACTCTCACATCATAGAGATTTTGTGGCTGCATGATGTACACAATTGTGTAACCAGTACTGTCATTTGACTTAGAGGGAAAATTCTGTACTTGTCATGTTTAAAATTAGCTGAATGCAATTAGTAATATTGGTGACCATTTCGAAGCAAGAGATTAGTTTTTGTAAAATGTACACCATAGACCATCCTAAAGACTCACTCTTTCAGTAAAGATTAGTAAATTAGAGGGAATCCCCAAGTTTCACACAGCTTAACATTCTATTAGTTTTGTAGAAATACTTATTTAGGAGCTCTCTGACACATTTGGTAAGTGCAAACTTTTGTTAAAGTTAGTGTTACAGCATTGGAGGGTAAATTTTATTTTGTTTTAAGTTCAGCTAGCTGGAGTTGGTTGAAAATTCCCTATTGGGTCTGTGACTTCAACAGTGAAGCCCCCAAGGTTTTTATGTCTCAATCGTGTTCACTGCCTGCTGTTGGAAAGTGTAAATATTCGGGTCCTGGATAGAGGACAGAATCAGTCTCCACTGAATTATTTTTAATGAAGGTGACTTGGATGAAGGACAGACGTATGTTGCCAAATATGTTAATAACACAAAGAAAGGTGAGAAAGTAAGTTATTAAGAAAACACAAAATTACAAAAAGATATTGATTACATGAGTTGGCAATGATGTGGCAAAAGAAGAATAATGTGGGAAAATGTGAAATTGTCCATTTTGGCAAGAAAGGGAAAAATAGCTGTCTAGATGTTTACAGAGCACTGAGATACAGAGGGATCTGGGTGTCCTCGTGCTTGAATTGCAAGAGGCTAATGGGCCAGTAATTAAGAAAGCTCATAGTAAGCTGTCATTTATTGTGAAGGGAATTGAAAATGGAAGTATGAGGTTATACTTCAGTCGTACAGGGCTCTGGTGAGACCGAATCTGGAGTACCGTATATAGTTATGGTCACTTTAAGAAAGGATATAACTCTGTTGGAAGCAGTTCAAAATATTTCTAAAACGAATACCAGGAAGGGAAGGCTAGACAGAATGGACAGACATCTGCTGGAGTTTAGAAGAGTCAGAGGTGACTTAATTGAAACATACAGGGTCCTGATGAAGGGGCTTAACAGGGTAAATGTGGAGAGGATGCTTTCTCTTATGGAAGATTTAGAGCTCGAGGTCACTGTTTAAAAATAAATGGTCAACTATTTGAGACAGATGAGGTGATTTTTCTTAGGGTTTTGAATTCTTGGCATTCTCATAAGACTGTGGAACCAGTCTTTAAGTAATTTTATGGCCAAGCTAGATAATTCTTGTTAATAGACAATAGACATTGGGTGCAGGAGTAGGCCATTCTGCCCTTCGAGCCTGCACCACCATTCAATATGATCATGGCTGATCATCCTTAATCAGTATCCTATTCCTGCCTTATCTCCATAACCCTTGATTCCACTATCCTTGAAAGCCCTATCCAACTCAAATGAATCCAGAGACTGGGCCTCCACTGCCCTCTGGGACAGAGCATTTCACACAGCCACCACTCTCTGGGTGAAGAAGTTTCTCCTCATCTCTGTCCTAAATGGTCTACCCCGTATTTTTAAGCTGTGTCCTCTGGTTCGGCACTCACCCATCAGCGGAAGCATGTTTCCTGCCTCTGGAGTGTCCAATCCTTTCATAATCTTATATGTCTCAATCAGATCCCCTCTCAGTCTTCTAAACTCAAGGGTATACAAACCCAGTCGCTCCAGTCTTTCAGCGTAAGGTAGTCCCGCCATTCCAGGAATTGACCTCGTGAACCTACGCTGCACTCCCTCAATAGCCAGAATGTCTTTCCTCAGATTTGGAGACCAGAACTGCACACAGCACTCCAGGTGTGATCTCACCAAGGCCCTGGACAGCTGCAGATTGAACCTCAATCCCTCTTGTTATGAAGGCCAGCGTGCTATTAGCCACCTCCAAACGGACCCCACCACCAGGGATATATTTCCCTCCCCTACCCTATCAGCGTTCCGAAAAGACCACTCCCTCCGTGACTCCCTTGTCAGGTCCACACCCCCCACCAACCCAACCTCCACTCCCAGCACCTTCCCCTTTCCATATCCGCCACAAATTCACCTGCACCTCCACACACATCATCTATTGCATCCGCTGCACCCGATGTTGCCTCCTCTATATTGGGGAGACAGGCCGCCTACTTGCGGAACGTTTCAGAGAACACCTCTGGGACACCCGGACCAACCAACCCAACCAC
>NC_057748.1:799379-818827 GCF_004010195.1 Chiloscyllium plagiosum
ACATGCCCAGTCGCTTCAGTCTTTCAGTGTAAGGTAATCCCGCCATTCCAGGAATTTACCTCGTGAACCTACGCTGCACTCCCTCAGTAGCCAGAATGTCTTTCCTCAAATTTAGAGACCACAATACTCTAGGTGTGGTCTCACCAGGGCCCTGTACAGCTGCAGAAGGACCTCTTTGCTTCTATACTCAATTCTTCTTGTTATGAAGGCCAGCATGCTATTCGCCTTCTTCACTACCTGCTGTACCTGCATGCTTACCTTCATTGATTGGTGTACAAGAACACCCAGATCTCTCTGTACTGCCCCTTTACATAAATTGATTCCATTGAGGTAGTAGTCTGCCTTCCTGTTCTTGCCACCAAAGTGGATAATCATACATTTATCCACATTAAACTGCATCTGCCATGCATCTGCCCACTCACCTAACTTGTCCAGGTCACCCTGTAATCTCCTAACATCCTCCTCACATTTCACCCTGCCACCCAGCATAGTATCATCAGCAAATTTTCTCATGTTATTACTAGTACCATCTTCTATATCATTAATATATATTGTAAAAAGCTGCGGTCCCAGCACTGATCCCTGCGGTACCCCACTGGTCACTGCCTGCCCTTCCGAAATGGAGCCGTTTATCACTACTCTTTGTTTCCTATCAGCCAACCAACTTTCAATGCAAGTTAGTACTTTGCCCCCAATACCATGCGCCCTAATTTTGCTCACTAGCCTCCTATGTGGGACTTTATCAAAAACTTTCTGAAAGTCCAGGTACTGGATCTCCCTCGTCCATCTTCAGATTTACATCCTCAAAAAATTCCAGAAGATTAGTCAAGCATGATTTCCTCTTCATAAATCCATGCTGACTCTGACCTATCCTGTTACTACTATCCAGATGTGTTGTAATTTCATCCTTTATAATTGACTCTAGCATCTTTCCCACCACTGCGGTCAGACTAACTGGTCTATAATTTCCTGTTTTCTCTCTCCCACCTTTCTTAAAAAGTGGTACAACATTAGCCACCCTCCAATCCGCAGGAACTGATCCCGAATCTATCGAACTCTGGAAAATAATCACCAACGCATCCACGATTTCTTGAGCCACCTCCTTCAGGACCCTGGGGTGTAGACCATCAGGCCCCAAGGACTTATCAACCTTCAGACCTAACAGTCTCTCCAACACCAATTCCTGGCAAATATAAATTTCCTGAAGTTCAGGTCCTTTAGCCACTGTTATCTCAGGGAGATTGCTTGTGTCTTCCCCAGTAAACACAGATCTGAAGTACCAATTCAATTCTTCTGCCATTTCTTTGTTCCCCGTAATATATTCCCTTGTTTCTGTCTTCAAGATTCCTGAAGAAGGGCTTATGCCCGAAACGTCGATTCTCCTGTTCCCTGGATGCTGCCTGACCTGCTGCGCTGTTCCAGCAACACATTTTCAGCTCTGTCTTCAAGGGCCCAATTTTAGTCTTAACCATTTTTTTGCCTTTCACATACCTAAAAAGTTTTTACTATCCTCCTTTATATTTTTGGCCAGTTTACCTTCGTACCTCATGTTTTCTCTGCGTATTTCCTTCTTAGTAATCCTCTGTTGTTCTTTAAACGCTTCCCAGTCCTCCATTTTCCCACTTATCTTTGCTATGTTATACTTTTTCTCTTTTGACTTTATATGTTTCTTAACTTCCTTCGTCAGCCACGGCCACCCGTACCTCCTCCTAGGATCTTTCCTCCTTTTTGGAATGAACTGATTCTGCATCTTCTGTATTATACACAGAAATATCTGCCACTGTTCCTCCACTGTCATCCCTGCTAAGGTATTGCACCATTGAACTTTGGCCAGCTCCTCCCCCGTAGCTCATTGTTCCCTTTATTCAACAGAAATATTGTCACTTCCGATTGTACCCTCTCCCTCTCAAATTGCAGCTTGAAGCTTATTGTATTATGGTCACTAATTCCCAATGGCTCCTTCACTTTGAGGTCCCTGACCAATTCTGGTTCGTTGCACAATACCAGATCCAGAATTGCCTTCTCCCTGGTAGGCTCCAGCACGAGCTGTTCTAAGAATCCATCTCGGAGGCACTCCACAAAGTCTCTTTCTTGCGATCCAATACCATCCTGATTCTCCCAGTCTACCTGCATGTTGAAATCCCCCATAACAACTGTAGTAACATCTTTGCGACAGGCCAACTTCAGCTCCTGATTCAACTTACATCCAACATCCAGACTACTGGTTGGGGGCCTGTAGATAACTCCCGAGAGGGTCTTTTTTACCCTTAGAATTTCTCAGCTCTATCCATACTGACTCTAGATCCCCTGATTCTAGGTCCCCCGCGCAAGTTATCCCCACAATATCGTATCTGCCAATTTCCAAAAGAGCCCCAAGCTCATCCATCTTATTTCTAATTCTTCGTGCATTCCTATATAGTATTTTTAATTTGTTACTGCCCTCACCCTTCCCATCAACTCCTAATTCACTCAACCGTACAGCATGATCCCTTTGAGTTTTCTGCCTCATTGATACAGTTGTCTTTCTTGACTTCCCTTGTTCTAACTTTCCCTTCAATTTCCTTCTTAAACATCCAGTTTGTCCCCTCCCCCCCCGCTACTTAGTTTAAACGCGGCAGTGTTGCAGTAGCAAACCTGCCTGCCAGAATGCCAGTCCCCAACCTATTAAGGTGCAAACCGTCTCTCTTGTATAATTTATGCTTACCACAAAACATACCCCAGTGATCCAAGAATTTAAATCCTTGCTTCCTGCACCAGTTCCCCAGCCACATGTTCAAGTCCATTATCTCCCTGTTTCTGGCCTCACCAGCCCGAGGAACTGGAAGCAAACCGGCGATAACCACCCTGGTCGTCCTGCTTTTCAGCTTTCTTCCCAGTTCTCTGAAGTCCCATTGTAGTATGTTCCTCCTCTTCTTCCCAACATCATTTGTGCCCACATGTACCACCACCTCTGGCTCTTCACCATCGTCCTTGAGGATTTCCTGCACTCTGTCTGTGATGTCTTTAACCCTGGCACCAGGAAGGCAACACACCATCCTTAAGTCCCGCCTGCTGCCACAAAACCCCGGTCAGTTCCTCTCGCTATGGAGTCCCCTGTTACCACGGCTCTGTGCGATGTCCGACTCTTCTGCTCTGTCTCCACACCAATTTTTGACTGACAGACCTGGCCGCCTCGCGGACTGGCAGTGTCATCTGTCTCTACTGTTTCCAAAAGATTCAATTTGTTCCTGACAGGTACTTCCCCTGGGGTCTCTTGCACCTGTCTCCTCTCTGCCTTCCTCATCGTCTGCTCTCTTCTGCTCTCTTCTGGTATGGTCGGTCTAATAACCTCGCTGAAGGTCTTGTCCAGAAATATCTCGTTCTTTCGGATGAGCCTAAGGTCCTCGAGTTCTTTCATCAGTGCTGCAATATGCTCTGTCAGTAGCTGAACATGCACACACTTTCCACACTTATACGAGCCAGACACATCAGAGTCGTTGACCTCCTACATCAAACACGTAGCACACTGAACCAGCTTGGCAGTCATGTCTTCAACTTCACTCAACTTCCTTGTCAAAGACTCCTGAGCTAAAGCCTCACTCTTCAATCCACAGGAACTAAGCAAGGGGGTGATGTTAAGTTATCATGGGTAGGTGGCAACATTGATTAGAAATTGCAATCAGATCAGCGTCGATCTTATTAAATGGTGAAGAGGGCTCAAGGAGCTGAATGACTGATTTGTCCTGCTCATTAAGATGTATGTTCATTACTGATCATACTTCTGTCTTTTAACATCAAAGCTAGCACGTGGAGTGTAATCACTTGCATAACAGCAACTACAATGCAAGGTATTTAATTGTAAAACACTGTTAAGATGCTTTAGGACATGACAAGGTTCTTTATAAATACAAAAGCTTTCTCTATCACTGGGTAAGGTTGGCAATGCCTGTAAGATTATATATAAGCAGCTTCAGGTGATGTTAAAAAAAAGGTAATTTATAAGCATTTCAGGTCCTCTAGATCTATAGTTAGGATTTAAATGTAAAAGTTAGATGTCATTTTTAATTTGTTTTCCAATGAGGAAGAAAGATTATCCATATAAATTTAATTGATCACTAAATTAACAATTTGATATATATGAACACCGAGGACTGCAAGATGTAGTTTCCATCCACCTGTTGATTGGCACAGGACGTAACTGACGTTTCCAGTGTTGATAAAACCAGTTACAGATTTGTATTTGCGGAATTTAGAAAATGAATAATTCTGCTACATGTAGAAACACAGAAGTGACTTTTCAACCAACATTCCTGCATTTTCTGCCTCTTCTAACCATTTTCCACCTTTGTGCTCTACCAATATTATATCAGTACATCCATATGTAATGCCATTTCTACTTCTGTAGTTTCACCTTTATAGAATACAATTTTGCAATGTTGCCCCATAAATGTTACTAAACAGAGAATGACCCCAAATAACAAACCTTTCCAATTTGCTCATGTATAATTCTGACATTGTTAGAGGCATGATCATTTCAATGTTCTGAACAAATAAAATAAGTACTTGTGTAATAACAATACCATTTAAACTAATGGGGCTAGGATTGTGTTATAGCCAATTCAGGTAAGAAAAGTTTGCATCCTACAAATGGTCTAAATTCTTCAATCATGCTATAGCCAATTCGCGTTGAAGAAATGCACATTATAGCATAAACTGTATTTGATGTAACATGGTGGAGATCAGGTGGAGCTTGTTCTGAAAAGTAATCTGAAGTTTTAGGAACTTAATGTGTCATTTCACATTTTTTATTAATTGTTTCATTTCCATGTATGTTTGAAAATTTATTTTTAAAATAGTCTTTATTAAAAAAATCAAAAATGGTAACACCAGCATACCCATAATTCTGCTGATGCAACTCTTTATTGTGTGAGCTAGAGTGATGGGCACACACAGACAAGAATATATAGCTTCAGGCTACTCAGAGAAATCAGTGCTTAAAGTAGTGACCCTAGCAAGGTAACAGAATGCTTGTCTGCATATGATGCTGCTTTCATTATTTTACTTATATTAATGTAACAGTTTTATAATGTTAATAACTAAATGTAGAACTGCTATGTGGTTGCATCTGATTTTTATTCATTGAAAGTTTGTTTCAGGTTTGGGCATGGCAAAATTTACTTGTTTGCCTTTACTAGTCAGTGTATTGAATTTAACAGTTGGGAGGTCATGTTGCGGCTATACAGGATGTTGGCTACACCGCTTTTGGAATATTGCATTCAATTCTGGGCTCCCTATTATAGGAAGGATGTTTTGAAACTTGAAAGGGTTCAGAAAAGATTTACAAGAATGTTGCCAGGGTTGGAGAGTTCGAGCTGTAGGGAGAAGCTAAATTGGCTGGGACTGTTTTCTCTGGAGCGTAGGAGGCTGAGAGGTGAACTTAGAGGTTTGTAAAATCATGAGGGGAATGGATAGGGTGAATAGACAAGGTCGTTTCCTTGGGGTGGCGGAGTCCAAAATCTGGAGGGCATAGGTTTAGGGCGAGAGGGGAAAGATATAGAAAGGACCTAAGGGGCAACATTGTCACACAGAGGGTGGTGTGTGTATGGAATGAGCTGCCAGAGAAAGTGGTGGAGGCTGGTACAATTACAACATTTAAATGGAATCTGGATAGGTATATGAATAGGAAGGATTTAGAGGGATATGGGCAAAGTGGTGGAAAATGGGACTAGTCAGCATGGATGAGTTGGACTGGATGTTTCCATGCTATACATCTCTATGACTCTATAGAACTACTATTTTTTTGTCTTTGATAGATGATTCTATTAGCATTTTCATGTTTAAGGACTTGAGTTGTGCATTCAGTGGTTTATTTAAAAAGGATTTCATCTCAAATGAGTGCTAATAAATGTGGCACTCCTTATCTAGGCAAGATTACATTTGCTATACTAGAGGTGATCTTTCAGTCCTAGAAATATTCTTGGCATATGAACAGTACCAGTTTTACAGGTGCATCTTTGTGTTTGTATTATGATACTGGTGTATATAAAACAGGGATGTCCAGTGCAGCATGCTTCATATGGATGGATATGCTAATTTTTATATATGGTCACAGTGACACCAATAAGCAGTAAGGTTTCATAACGCATGTTATAGATTTCTCAAGTCATGCCACACAAATGTCTTTGGGCACTATATCAATTTTGTCTGGTGCACTGGAGCTAAAGCCTTTGCTGTGGTGAAAATCTGTCTTACGATTGTGCGTTAGTGCAGGTAGAATATAGCTTAGCTGCACAAAACCAAATTGTGCATGAAAATCACAGCTGCTGTGGAATTTCAAAAGTCCTACAGTTGTAAAAAGTGTGAAACATAAGATGCCCATGATTTTGCAAATTCCATTGCTCATCTTTTGCTGTTGAGAATCTATCCTTGGTATTATTTGTTGGGGCAAAGACACTAAGTCAGAATTAACATGCTCGGCTAGACTTCCAACAGTCTACACTCAACCAAGCCAACAGCATGGGCAATGCTTCAGCACATTCATAGATGGATGATAGGCATGTATCCTTAGAGCAGGTCTGCAAAGGAAACATGAAAATGCAGATGTTGCAAAAGATGGCACTGGTTAAAAGCTGCTGATGGCTGGGACCTTTGGAGCTCACTGTTCAGAGGACCATCAGAAGAGGCAAGGAGAAATGGAAAGGTAAACTGGCTGAGGAGAGGGATGAGTGAAAATGGAGGCCAGCAAATCTCTCACCTTCTCAGGGCATTACCTTCAGCTGCAGCAAGTGTGACCAAGAGTGTCAGCACAGATTGGGACTGCTAAGCTGACCACCATTGTGCAAACCACCATCTTGTGAGACCCAAGGCTGCTGGAGTATTAAAACCATGCTTCAAACCAGCACCTTTTAGTCAGTGCATGCTATACAAAAGCAGTTTATGTTCAACTAAAACAAAATTGAGTAGTTTTACATTTAGTCTTTAAATGCTTTTCAATGTGTAACATGAAGCTGTGGTGGCTGTCCCGACATGGTAAATAATGTTTCTACACTGTTCTTGGCACTTAACATTAAGCAGAATATTTTACTTTTAAATTGAATATATTAAACAGATGCTGTACAGCATAATGCTTAAACGGGTTGAAGAATTTTGTTTGCATGAAAGATGATCTGAAATTGAAAGTGTTCAGGAAAAGTGGCCATTTGGGAATAGACCAAAAAGAAACGAACCATCAACTGTTTGAATTCTTTCACCAAATGATAAAGAAAAACTTATCAGTCAGGATTCAAACTCCTGATTAGCTACCTCATAATCAATGTAGGAAAGTGTGTGGCTGGAGACTCTTGCTATGCATCCCCCAATTGAATAGCCAATTAACATTCTTAATCTAGACTCTTCAGATGAAGAATTAATCACTGGGGCCAGAAGTCTGATGGCTGCCACTGAAGCAGCTCCCCAAATAAGTCAGAATCATCAGTAAAGGAGAGAAGAAAGCTGCTCGAATACACTGATACATTGTGCTCATTTTCAAGTTTGGGTAATGTAACAAAGCTTTAAGTGTGAAGGGAATGAATCCTGTCTGGTTTGGAGGACAGTATCATTAATTGCTTGTTCTTAGGCAGCCCCTTTGAATCAAAGATGACTTGGTTTAACTTTATTTTAATGAGTTCTGAATCTGTGAAATCCAGTGTACAATCTGCAGACTTTACCATGTGCACACCAGATGCTGCTTTAAAGTGTTGGATACTTGGGATTATTTGTTGAGTTGTGTGATTCCTATAATAATTCTGTTTGCTCCTGATAAATTATCTTGATGCATTTGGTGTATTCCTAAATGAGCCTTCTCTGTTTTGGTCTCACATGCCAGAGTCTCTAATATAATTGGTAGGAATGTTTGGCTTCTTCTGGGATTTTTGGGAGCATTTTCTGCTCTCTTTCAAGGGGTTTCCTGCAGAAGTTTGAGTAGAACAGCTGCCTTGGGAGTCATATGCATAATGACATGTTCTACCCAGCGGTGTTAATTCTGGACAAGTTGGCTTGGGCAAAGGCACTGTTATTGGACTACCTTATTTGTCATTGGATTCAGAGGAAGCTGCAAAGGCATCAATAGTAGTATTTCTCCAGTGCTTTGAGATACCTTTTTAGGTTGTCTAGGTCTCCAAGGCATACACTGTACCCAGTAAAACTTTGGTCTTAATCTCTGGTTTGAGATCCAGATCCTCAGATACACTTTTTTTGCCTCAGTTGGTGGAACACTGAACTGCCACTTTGGAGGTAGTGATAATTTTTGTTGTCTCGGTCTGCCCAGGTGAAGAGGCAGTTCCTAAGATACAAATAGTCCACATTTTCCAGGTTTTCACCATTAATCTTAATTGAAGGGGAAGTTGGGTGAGGGGTGGGGATGTATTTTACTTTGGGAGCTGGTTGGAAGAGAACATTAGTTTTTTTTCAGAAGCACGTAAGAATTGACAAGGAGTCAACAGTAACTTGGAGCTGAGCTTCTGAGTAACACACAGGCATTATCTGCATGCTAAAGCTGTTTGATTGAAGTCGGTGTGATTTTGGTTTTGGATTGAGGTGTTGGAGTTGAACAGTTTCCTCCCTTGTGGGTTATCTATTGCTATTGAAATAGCTATGCTTTACATTGCCTTATTAAGTGTCATCTTGTCTGCATTCTTGTCTGAGTTAGAAGACTTCAGCTTCAAAGTCCATTCGAGGATAATGTTTCCATGGAATTTCAAGATCTTTTCCAGTTTTTGAGTTTCAAGTTTAAAACAGAAAATCCTACATTATTTGAAGTGTCGAAAGTCTTGTTGATCTCCGACCTAACGTTATTTCCTCATTCTGAGATACATCAATTATATTTTTCCTGTTTGCAAGGTCTTATAATCCGCAAAATGACTAGATTAGATTCCCTACAGTGTGGAAACAGGCCCTTCTGCCCAACCAGTCCACACCGACCCTCCGAAGAGTAACCCACTCAGACCCATTTCCCTCTGACTAATGCACCTCGCACTATGGGCAATTTGGTATGGCCAATTCACCTGACCTGCACATCTTTGGACTGTGGGAGGAAACCGGAGTTCCCAGAGGAAACCCATGCAGACACAGGGAGAATGTGCAAACTCCACACAGACAGTCACCCGAGGCAGGAATTGAACCTGGGACTCCGGTGCTGTGAGGCAGCAGTGCTAACCACTGAGCCCTCCTGCATTTATTTGAATGAGCAGCTTTGAATAGTTCTTCAAAGGAGTACACACGTGTTTCTTATGTGACTACTTATGTTATCGTTGGGTTGTACTGTGTTCTAACATTTCTGCTATGCTGTCTACCTACCATGCGAATAGGAGAAAACATAAAGTAGCAGTTTTCAAAAAAATGCATTAATTCCGATCAATGAATAGTTGGCAGTGATATTAAGGCAGCATTTCAGTCCTAAACTAGTCTGAGATTTTTTGATAATCTACACCTTCAACAAATGACCTTTTTATTTGCATTGTCTCAGGTATTTTTTTTCAGGTATTACACTAAATTTTCCATCTTTTTGATTTTAGATTAGATTAGATTACATTACATTACAGTGTGGAAACAGGCCCTTCGGCCCAACAAGTCCACACCGACCCGCCGAAGCGCAACCCACCCATACCCCTATATTTACCCATTACCTAACACTACGGGCAATTTAGCATGGCCAATTCACCTGACCTGCACATCTTTGGATTGTGGGAGGAAACCGGAGCACCCGGAGGAAACCCACGCAGACACGGGGAGAATGTGCAAACTCCACACAGTCAGTCGCCTGAGGCGGGAATTGAACCTGGGTCTCAGGCGCTGTGAGGCAGCAGTGCTAACCACTGTGCCACTGTGCCGCCATTCTCTTAACAAAATTTGCATTACCTGTTACAAGTCCATATTTGTCAATTTAACCTGTAGTACAGGTTTTATTTTAGGTAACATCTGCAGATAATTCCACAACATTATAAAATAAAATTGTGAGAATACATTTCTCTCAATGACTATTAGTAGACAGTAGCTGGTGTATCGATTGAATAGCTCCTAATTTTAATGTCTAGTCACATACAACATCCTCTGTGACTGACCTTGATGTATTATCCTGCCTTGCTTTCTTCAGCTTCTAATGCAGTTGACCCCATTATCACTTTCACTGATTCCCCTGGTGTGGCCAGATAAATGGCCAACAATAATTTGAGAATGCACCCGTTGGTCCCAATAGCCAGAGCATCTCCAGTAATGTATTAATTGTGTGTCCCATCCCAGCCCCAGTCTTGAATTTGCAATGTATGTACCATCCAAATTGACTCCAAAATGAACTTTTGAATCTATATTCACAACTACCTAATTCTATTGCATGCCTGCCTCCACCTCTTTTCACACATGTCTTTCTCACTTTCAGTTTAACCTCAACAGGAGTCTTCTGGCAAACACCAATCTGTGAGAATTAGGTAATCTATTGCTGTGTTACCCAACATGCTATCAGCCAAACCTTGAATGTAAAACTATTGTACTTCAAACTTTCATGGCACTTACTGTCATGATCTCTTCCTCAGCCCACTGCCTGCAATACCCCATATGCCGCAGTATTGGCGCTAGAGTTGTGTAGGCCTTTCTGTTTGAAACTCTTTCTTTAAACCCATCTGGCTTGTTGCTAGTTAAAAATCACACAACACCAGGTTATAGTCCAACAGGTTTAATTGGAAGCACTAGCTTTCGGAGCGACGCTCCATCAGGTGATTGTGGAGGGCTCGATCGTAACACAGAATTTATAACAAAAATTTGCAGTGTGATGTAACTGAAATTATACATTGAAAAATTGATTGTCTGTTAACTATTTTTAAAAAAGGGTTTTGTGATTTACACATGAAAGAAGTGAAACTATCACTGTATTCTAACAGATGAAAGGCTTAACAGACAATCAATTCTTCAATGTATAATTTCAGTTACATCACACTGCAAATTTTTGCTATAAATTCTGTGTTACGATCGAGCCCTCAATCAGCTGATGAAGGAGCGTCGCTCCGAAAGCTAGTGTGCTTCCAATTAAACATGTTGGACTATAACCTGGTGTTGTGTGATTTTTAACTTTGTACACCCCAGTCCAACACCAGCATCTCCAAATCATGGCTTGTTGCTGTTCTTCTCCTGACCTTCAAAACACACTCAAATTTCATATGCTTGAAATTTGCTATCACACTAAGTTAGTGAAGCATTTATACCAGTAAGAACTTTAATGTCTTGTTTGTCCTGACTTAGCTAATACTGACTGGGTTACTGAAAGCTAACTTCAACGCTTCTGGACGAGGGAATGGAAAAATCAGGCATGCTTCTCTCACATGTTTGCTATCCAAAGATTTTACTGGAATGAGAGTGTGAATAAAAGCTTAGTGTGGGTGACATTGAGTTCAGCGATAAGTTTCTTTACTGGAAGTGGCTGCCTGCATTCACTGTTAGTGTTGTGTAGTGCAGGGAAAGTGTTTATCAATCAAAGTAAACAGTTTGTAACCTACATATCTTGCTATATTTTAGCAGTTGTTTAGTATCAAAAAGCCTGCAGCTTATTTCAATAATTCAGTTGGCCTTTAGTCAACTGCTTGAAGTAAAATGACCAGCCAAGAGGTAATAGCTGGAAAAAGTCGATGTCATTGCTTGGCTGAATGATTGAATCTATACCAGTGAAATTGTTTCTAGATGAACAGAATTTCACTTCATTCTAAGACATTTACCTTTATTAATTTTGTTGAACAGTTTATAAAGTGTAAGGGTTAAGTACTGTAGTTGCCATTTTTTATAACAGTGTCAACTCCATGCATTTTTCTGCGTTACAGTTGAGGTTATGAGGTAATTCTAGTGGAAATTGTCCAATGCTTGTGTTAAGTACTGGCATCTTTAAGGTATTCTGGACAGGTGGCAGATAAAAGTTTGATGTGGAGAAATGTGAGCTGACTAATGTTAGTAGGAACTGCCTGAAAAGAAAAGAAAATTAAGGGTCCTACTTAAGGAGGAGAGCTACTTCTATGCATTCGGATGTAAGTTCACAAAAATGCAGGACAGGTTGGGAGAGAGGTGTGTTTTTATTTAGTCTTTACATAGAGGTATAAAGCACAACAGTAAGAAGATTATGTTGAACTTGTATGAAGCCCTAGTTTAACCTCAGCTGGAGTACTGTGCCCAGTTCTTTGTTCTGTACTTTAGGGAGGATGTGAAGGCTCAAAAGGATTCACAAGAATGGTTCCAGTGATGAGTTTCCATTACTGAAGATGGGAGAAGTCAGAGCTGTTTACTTTAAAGGAGAGGAGATCTGATAGAGATACCTAAAATCATGAGGATTCTGAACAGAATAAATAGCAAGAAACTGTCATTGCTTGTTGAATAAATAGACATGGATTTAAAGCAACTGGTGAAAGAAGCAAAAGTGAGAAAAGCTTTTTCATGCAGTTAGGGTCTGGAATGCACTGCCTGAAAGTGTAATGGAGGCAGCTCCAATCAAACCATTTAAAAGGAAATTACTGTTATTTGTTTTTATTTCAATGTTCAGGATTACAGAGAGAAGGCAAAAGGATGATGTGAATTACTGCTTCAGAGAGCCAAAGCAGACATGATGGCTCAATGTTGAGAGTGTGGCACTGGAAAAACACAGCAGGTCAGGCAGCATCTGAGGAGCAGGAGAATTGATGTTTCAGGCAAAAGTCCTTCATCAGGAATGGCTCAATGGTCTCCTGCACTTAATTTTGTGATTCTGAGCTGTGTACACTCTGTACAACAATAATAGCATGAGTCTAATCCTTAGGAATAAAAGAAGTGATGTGTTTTCTGGAAACCTGAGTTCACTTTCTCTGTTTAGATTTGTGTTCTTTCAAAAGATCAACTGTATAGGATGGAAAAATGAAAGGGATACTTGACGATGCTTATTTGACTCTTTGAGTAAAGGGATAGTTGATGTGTTATCCCATTATAAAACAGGAATATCTCTGGTTCAATTTCTAATCTGTGTAGTTTTAGGTAAATTCATCTGTGATCATGGAGAGAAGAGGACCCATGAGGAACTTAAGTGGGAAAAATTGACTATGTCTTTTCCTGTTGAAAAGCATTTGGAAGCAAATGAACTAAGTTGGCAGCTGCTCTTCGCACCAACAGTTTGCTCGTGCTCACTGATGAGATCGCATGAAACAAGGCTACTTGAAAGAGTTACCAAAAGGGATAATGTGCAAATAAAGTGAACTTCACAAATGTAACTTTTGGTTATGGGACTGAAGCAATTCGATAGAAAAATTAGATCATAAAACAGTGAGATTTTTAAAGTCTGTAAATTCAGCCTGTTATGACTGTACATTATGAAAGATACAACAATCATTGTAGAATCCATTTAACTGTAAGTTCAGACTTGCCATTCGATAAGAGACTCATGATTTTAGATATCTCTGTCAGATCTCCTCTCCTTTAAATGCAACCTTGATGCTGCGGGTATTTTTTTTATCACAGGAAGCATGAAGCAAGGCATCTCTTTTGCTGACCTATACAAGATTGAGTTTAGCTTATGCATTGTTGCTTGTTGCAAAAACTCCAAGAATAGTGAGAGGAAAGGCATATGTTACTTGTATCCAACTCCCAAAAGATCTGTTTGAACGCAGTTTGTATATTGATTTCATTGATGCATGTGATCTAATATTTAATTGTTGGTGGCATGTAAGAGAAATGATCAGGTTTTGAATAACAACATTGTTACTTGCATTCTCCTAATGGTTCAGTGCATAAGTAAGTCACATGGTGAGCATCTCATGTATTTCATGCACAAAGTTTCCAGGTTTGAAGTATGAATATAGCTATAAATGATTTATGAATGTTATGGAAACGATATCATATTGTGTTTCTCCTAGTGCTGCTAACAAGTGAAATAATAGTGGTGCTACTGTTAGCTACCCTACTTTGGGAGTGGATGATGCAAAAGGATTCCCTATTAGTGTCCAGTTACTCTGAATGTTTAGATAACAGTTAGTGCCCACTCCGACTGAGTAGTGTGTTAACACACATTGTTGAAGCTGAAAGGTAAATGACTGTGTGGATGAATACTGGAGGAGATCCTTGGGAAAGTAGGCTCCTTCAGGTGAGAGAGAGGGGAGAGGGAAAGAACATGTTCATGTTCCAATTTTCTTATGTCACCTTTACCGAAATCTGAAGCATACTGTGATCAGCTGCACATCACCCTGTTTCTGCATTAGCTTCCTCAGATGGTCACTCTTTCTGCAGGAGCCCAGACACGGAACGTGAGTGCATTACTGCTAGCTCTGTACTTGCCTGGTGATGCATATGTTCAATCGCTTCCTGCACAAAATACTAACTGCAGTTTGTGGTTCACTAATTTGCCAGTACTTAGTATCGAGTTACATGCATTAAGGTGGTCACTGAAGCAAGGTACCTAGGAGATTATGGCAATTTTGGATTGTATTGCATTGTTTTCAGAGAGTATTTGGCATGAAGTTTAATCGCATTGTTTTTGAAAGAGAATATGAATTATCAGCACAGTGTTTTTGTTAGTGCAGGTTGGCAAACCAACTCAATTTGGTATCTCTACCTTTTCAGCCACAAGTGATCCTTTACAGTTGTCAGACTGGAATATCCTGAAAAGCTTGGCCAAAAACCTGTATGGGGTCTCAGTTACTTTTGTAATAGTAACGTGGTGAGGTTGAGAGGAGTGTCCTTCATCATAACATCAACCACTGTGGGCATTGAGCCCACACTGTTGATCTACATAAATCTGTTATCATATAGTTTAGTTTTGATTTTATTTGAGAATGTCCTGAATTCTTCTATGATACAGAATAACCCTTATCTAGGAGCTTGCAAATGAAGAGGGACCTGGGTTATGTATGTACAAATTGCTGAATGTGGCAAGAGTGCAGGATCCTGCATTTTGTTAATAGAGATGTATAATACCAAACTCGGAATTGCAATTAATGAAACCCGAGTTCAACTTTAACAGGAATATTGTGGACGTGATGCTTTATGAAGTATGAAAGGATCTGAAGGCATTGGTGAGTGCAAGAAAAATATATGATAATGGGGCTGGGATGAGAGACTTCAGTTATGAAAACTGGCAGTGTTGGAGCACACCTCTTTAAGGATGTGAAGTTTGAGAGGAGATTAATTCAAAATTGAGTGTTCCGGACAATACATAAAGAGCGACCTGTTCTCATTGTTGGAGAACCAAACCTCCCCCCCCAACCCATTTATCTCTTCACCCTGGAGGCTTCCAGCCTCTATTCCTGATGAAGGGTTTTTGCCCGAAACGTCAATTTTCCTGCTCCTCAGATGCTGCCTGACTGGCTGTGCTTTTCCAGCACCACTCTGATCTAAACTCTCTATTCCATTCAAAGCTGAACTGTATCATAGCTCCACACATCTACTTGGTCAGTTCATCCTTACTGCCCTTGGCTTAAAAAAAACTATCATTCATCATATAATTCAACCAGCAACAAATATTTTTGCTGGGAGTGTGCTTAATACCTCCACCCTTTGCATGAAGCAGGCAGTTTTGAGAAATTTCTGCCCTCCAGAAGGCTATATTAAACACATTCAAGATTGAGACCAATGGGATTTTGGACAAAGGGAATTGAATATGATGATAGGGAAAGAAAGTAAAATTGAGGGCGGTGGTCAGTCGTGATCTTATTTGCTTGGGTAAATCAAGTCCAGTAGGCCATCAGGCTTGATCCTGATCTTCTTTCTTGAATTACAACTTACGTACTGAATGGCCTGATTCTGATTTGAAGGTTATGTTCCTTTTTTCGCCTAGACTGGTAATGAAAGGGAAAATATTCTGTCTATCTCTCCATTTTTTTTCAGCTGTTTCATAACCAAATCATTCCTTAACCTCCAATTTTTTTTTCGAGGTGACCAGCATGATTGTAATTTATTTTCATAATCTGACCCTTGGAATTCTGGTGAATCCAAATATATACTCTGCCTACAATGCTCAAAACTGTACTGGAGGTTTGGCTGTAGCAAAACTTCCTCCCCATTATATTTGGTAATGATAATGCATAATGATAATGCAGATGTGGTATCATTATTAACTAAGACCAAGGATAAAAATCTTGAATTGGGAAAAGTCCAATTTTGCCAAGTGGAGATGTGATTTGGGAACGATAGATTATAAATTTGAAGATAAATGAGTGGCAGAACAATAGAAGTGCATTAAAGGAGGTGGAGAATGTTCTGAATAAACATCGATGCAAAAAAATTTATAGAGCTCCTGTAGGTTAAGAAAAATTTAAGGTAGATAAATCCAAAGAAAAGGCAAGTTTACATCAGATACTCAGAGCTCAACAATGCAGAAAGTTTAGGACAGTGCAAAGTGAAAATGAAAAGGAAACTAGGAAGGCAGAGAAAAGGTATGAAAATGTTATTTGCAAGTAAAACTTTATTGTATGCCTTGGAAATTGGGCAGTATATAATGATCCATGGAATAAAAGAGAGGCCTTTGAAATATGGATGCTAAGATGTATGATAAACGTTCCCTTTATAGACCATAAGACGTTGAAATTGCTGGAGGTGCAAAATGTAGGGGTAGAAAGAGGTAATTTGGCTGAGTGAGTCATGATTGATCTGATAATCCTCAACTTCTCTATTTTGCCTTATCCCCATACCTTTTGATTCCACAAATGATTTGAAATCTGTCTTTAACCTTGAATATACTTAATATCTCACCTCGACATTGCCACTGTCTTAAATGGGCAACTTCTTATTATGAAATGATGCTGTCTGGTCCTAGACAGAGTCGAGAGTGTGGTGCTGGAGAAGCACAGCGTGTCAGGCAGCATCTGAGGAGCAGGAGAATTGACGTTTCAGGCATAAGTCCTTCATCAGGAATAGGAGCTTTCTCCTCTCGCTGATCCTAGACACTCACGAGGGGAAGCAATCTCTCGGTATCCACCCTGTCAAGCCCCTTCAGGATCTTGTATATTTCAAAAAGGTCACCTTTTCTTATTCTAAACTTTAATGAGTATAGGCCCAATCTACTTGACATCCCTTTAGTCCTAATAACTATATCTACATCTTTCTTGAAAGTCTTCAACATTTTGGCCTCAAGTTTTTGAGGCAGAGAATTCCACAATCTCACCACTCTCTGGGTGAAGAAGTTCCTCCTCTTCTCTGGCCTAAGGGACCTATCTATTATCCTTACTCTGTGACCCAGTCATCAAAAACATCCTTCCTGTACCTTCTTGTAGAAAGTTCTTAGCTTATTACTTTAAATGTGCCTAATCACAAGTGCTTCAATCCAGTTCAAAATACTCCAGGCAGACCAAGTTGTAAAGATAGGCTTATGTACAACAATAGCTTTTAAGGTACCTTTTAATGTACAAATATATTCTCAGAAATGTAATCAGACAAACATTGTCACTAAGTCAAAGGAAGTGTTAAGAGGGCTGCCATAATCTGCATCAAAGTAGTTGCCTTTTAAAGAAAGGGTGAGGTGGGAAGTTTCGGGATGGAATTCCAGAGTTTAGGTGGTTGATGGCTAAAAGCACAACTGACTGAAATCCTAATGCTGTTGGTTCCATAATTTTCACTTGTTGGCAGCAAATAGCTAGAAAGTATTTTTGATATTATGTAATCTTGAGTAAATTATTGGTACACAAGTTCAAGGAAAATTTTCAATTAAATAAACCACTTGACGATTCCAATCACCAGTAAGCACCATATATCTGCAAATTAAAACAGCATGTTGCATCATAGTGAGGGAACTTAAAATTGTTCTACGAGTGGAACTGAGAAATAAGAATGGGATGATCACCTTATTGGGATTGTATTATAGAACCCCTAATAGTCAGAGGGAAATTGAGAAACAAACTTGTTAGGAGATGTCAGCTATCTGGAAGAATAATAGGATGGTTATGGTAGGGGATTTTAACTTTCCAAACATAGACTGGGGGACTACCACAGTATTAAGGGTTTCAGTGGAGAGAAATTTGTTAAGTGTGTACAAGAAAATGTTCTGATTCAGTGTGTGGGTGTACCTACTAGAGAAGGTGCAAAACTTTACCTATTCTTGGGAAATAAGGCAGGGCAGGTGAATGAGGTATCAGTGGAGGAGCACTCTGGGGCCAGTGACCATAGTGATGGAAAAGACTAAACCAGATCTAAAAGTTGAAGTTCTAAATTGGAGAAAGGCCAATTTTGACGGTATTAGGCAAGAACTTTCAAAAGCTGATTGGGGGCAAATGTTCGCAGGTAAAGAGACGGCTGGAAAATGGGAAGCCTTCAGAAATGAGATAACGAGAATCAAGAGAAAGTATATTCCTGTCAGGGTGAAAGGGAAGGCTGGTAGGTATAGGGAATGCTGGATGACTAAAGAAATTGAGGGTTTGGTTAAGAAAAAGAAGGAAGCATATGTCAGGTATAGACAGGATAAATCAAGTGAATCCTTAAAAGAGTATGAAGGCGTTAGGAATATACTTGAGAGAAATCAGGAGGGCAAAAAGGGGACAAGGGATAGCTTTGGCAAATAGAATTAAGGAGAATCCAAAGGTTTTCACAAATACATTAAGGACAAGAGGGTAACTAGGGAGAGAATAGGGCTCCTCAAAGATCAGCAAGGCTGCCTTTGTGTGGAGCAGCAGAAAATGGGGAAGATATTAAATGAGTATTTTGCATCAGTATTTACTGTGGAAAAGGATATGGAAGAAAGTAGCAAAATAGATGGTGGCATCGAGCAAAATGTCCATATTACAGAGGAGGAAGTGCTGGATGTCTTGAAATGAGTAAAGGTGGATAAATCCCCAGCACCTGGTCAGGTGTACTCCAGAACTCTGTGGGAAGGCAAAGAAGTGATTGCTGGGCTTCTTACTGAGATATTTGTATCATCGGAAGTCACAGGTAAGGTGCCGGGAGACTGGAGGTTGGCTAACGTGGTGCCACTGTTTAAGAAGAGTAGTAAGGGCAAGCCAGGGAACGATAGACCAGTGAGCCTGACCTCGGTGGTGGGCAGGTGGTTGGAGGGAATCCTGAGGGACAGGATGTACATGTATTTGGAAAGGCAAGGACTGATTCGGGATAGTCAACATGGCTTTGTGCGTGGGAAATCATGTCTCACAAACTTGATTGAGTTTTTTGAAGAAGTAACGAGGATTGATGAGGGCAGAGCGGTAGATGTGATCTATATGGACTTCAGTAAGTCATTCGACAAGGTTCCTCATGGGAGACTGGTTAGCAAGGTTAGATCTCATGGAATACAGGGCGAACTAGCCATTTGGATACAGAACTGGCTCAGAGGTAGAAGACAGAGGGTGGTGGTGGAGGGTATTGTCTTTCAGACTGGAGGCCTGTGACCAGTGGAGTGCCACAAGGATCAGTGCTGGGCCCTCTACTTTTTGTCATTTACATAAATGATTTGAATGCGAGCATAAGAGGTACAGTTATTAAGTTTGCAGATGACACCAAATTGGAGGTGCAGTGGA
>NC_057748.1:819029-851188 GCF_004010195.1 Chiloscyllium plagiosum
CTGGGGCTGTTTTCCCTGGAGTGTCGGAGGCTGAGAGGTGACCTTATAGACATTTACAAAATCATGAGGGGCATGGATAGGGTGAATAGACAAAGTCTTTTCCCTGGGTTCGGGGAGTCCAGAACTAGAGGGCAAAGGTTTAGGGTGAGAGGGGAAAGATATAAAAGAGACCTAAGGGGCAACTTTTTCACACACAGGGTGGTACGTGTATGGAATGAGCTGCCAGAGGAAGTGGTGGAGGTTGGTACAATTGCAACATTTAAAAGGCATTTAGATGGGTATATGAATAGGAAGGGTTTGGAGGGATATGGGCCGGGTGCTGGCAGATGGGACTAAATTGGGTTGGGATATCTGGTCGGCATGGACAGATTGGACCGAAGGGTCTGTTTCCGTGCTGTATATCTATGACTCCTATCTAAATGTGAGGTGAGGCATTTTGGAAGATCCAATTCAAGAGTAAGCTATACAGTAAATGGAAAAGCCCTGGGGAAAATTGATGTACACAGGGATGTGTGTGTTCAGGTCCATTGTACTCTGAAGGTGGCATTGCAAGTCAATAAAATAATGTCAAGAACGCATACGGCATGCTTTTCTTCATCGGACGGGGTATCGAGTACAAGAGTTGGAAAATCAAGTATAGAACTTTGGTTTGGCCACTTTTGGAATACTGTGTACAGATCTGGTCACCAAGTTACCAGAAGGATGTGGATGCTTTGGAGAGGCTGCAGACGAGATCCACTGGGATGTTGCCTGGTATGGAGGGTGCTAGCTATGAAGAGGGGTTGAATAAATTAGGATTGTTTTCATTAGAAAGACGAGGTTGATGGGAGACCTGATTGAGGTCTACAAAATGATGAGAGGTATAGGCAGAGTGGATAGCGAGAAGTTTTATCCCAGAGTGGGGGGCTCAATTACTAGGGGTCACAATTTCAAGGTGAGAGGGGAAACGTTTAGGGGATATATACATGGAAAGTTCTTTATGCAGAGGGGGGTAAGTGCCTGGAACACTTTGCCAGTGAATGTGGTAGAGGCAGGCACGCTAGTATCTTTTAAGATATATCTAGACAGATGCATGAATGGGTAGGTATCAAGGGGACCCAGATGCTTGGAAAGTAGGTGACAGGTTTAGAAAGAGGATCTGGATTGGCACAGGCTTGGAGGGCCAAAGGGCCTGTTCTTGTGCTGTAATTTTCTTTGTTGTTCTATTTTCTGACCACAGATGCTGCCCGACCTCCTGAGTTTTTCCAGTTATTTGATTTTGTTTCTATTTTCCAGCATCTGTAGTTCTTTAGGGTTATTTCTCTCGATTTTTATCCTCCATTCTCTTTAAGCAAAGGGCTTTTGTTCCATTTTTCCTTCCCTACGTTCCACTGAAATTGTATAGTAGCTTTTTGTCATTCATGCGTGAAGTCCCTGAAGTGTCCCTTTACTGCAGCTTTCTGCGGTATTTCCCCATTTAACTAATGTTCAGCTCTTCTATTCTTCTTCCCAAAGTGGATAACTTCACCTTTTCCCACATTATAGTCCATTGCTTGGATTGTGTTGTATGCATTTGCTGGTGAACTGTCTAAATTTTCAATGTATGTAGGCCTAATTGTAATTTTCAGCTTGCTTAAAATGGGTGTTTTAAATTCTGTAGTTGCAAATTTTGAGCAGGCTTATTTTCAAGGCGTGTATTGAAAATGCAGCCGCATTTTGAACTGGCTGAAACTGGATCCTCATTTACTCAATGAGCTAGGCCTTTGTGTCAGGAATGCAGCTGACATCCAGAAAAGATCAGTTTCTGCAAGTGTACATAGAGGAGCCAATTAGGGATTGGCTCCTCTATGTACACTTGATCACCTGATGAAGGAGCGTCGCTCCGAAAGCTAGTGTGCTTCCAATTAAACCTGTTGGACTATAAACTGGTGTTGTGTGATTTTTAACAATTAGGGATTGGCTGTTTTGCATTTAATGTTGTCTAATGGCGGAGGGCTAATTAATAACCTTGCTCTCAAGGGGACTTTGGGAAATAGTGACCATAATATAAAGGAATTTTACATTAGGTTTGAATGCAGTAGTTTATTCTGAAACTGGAGTCATCAATTTGAAGGAACTTATGAAATCATGAGGGTTAAGTTGGCTCATAGTGTGTTAGGAAAATACACAAAAGAATTTGACAGTAGTTGGACAATAATTAGTATTCAGAGAAATGATACATGGTCTACAACAGATGTTTATTACACTAAGGCTGAAATACTCAAATGGACAGATAAATCAGTCATGTTTAATGAATAACGTGAACAAAGCTCTCAGCTTCTCTGGTTGACCCCTAACTGTTTTCTGAAATGGGCAACAGGCCATTCTGTTGTATCTGACTGTTAAAATAAAATCTCAAAACAGGGAAAAACAAACTGGATGGACCACCTGGTACTGGTCTAAGCACCAGAGAAAACAATGGTGCAAACAGCCCTGTCACCCCTGCATAGTCACCGTCTCCAGCATCTGAGAAGAAATGTGAAAATTGGGGGAGCTGTATCACTGATTAGTCAAACAGCAGCCTAATGTAGTCATACTCACATAATCATGACATTATTCTTGATATCTGTGAGGTAATGCAGTTGGGAAGGACAAACAGGGCAAAGGAATACATGATGAGCAGTCGGGTCCTCAGAACAGAGGGACTTTGGTGTACATGTCCAGCCTTTTAAGGTAGCAGAGCAAGTTGATAAAATGGTTAAGAAGGCAGACGGAATATTTGTCTTTATTAGCTGAGGCTTAGTTTAAGAAGAGGGTGTATATGCTAGAACTGTATGCAAAGTTGGTTAGGCCACAGCTGAAGTATTATGTACAATTTCAGAATGCCCATTATAGGATAGATGTGATTACACTGGAGATTTAGCGAAGTGTTGCCTAGGCTGGAGAATTTTAATTATGAGGAGAGTTAGAATAGACTGGGTTGTTTTCCTTGGAATACAGGAGACTGAGGGGATACATGACTAAGGGCTATAAAATTATGAGGGGCAGAGACAGTGTGGAAAGGAAGAAGCTTATCCCCTTTGTAGAGGGATTAATGACTGGGGCATATGTTTAGAGGGGAGGTGAGGAAAAATTTTGTTCAATTAGAGAATGGTGGGAATCTGGTTCTCTGCCTGATAGAAGCAGAAACGCTTATAACATTTAAGAAGTGTATGGATGTATATTTGTGATGAGGCATACCAGGTTATGGGCGGAGTGCTGGAAAATAAGATAACAATAGTTTGATGCTTGTTTTTGACCATGCAGACTCAATGGGCAAAAGAGCCTTTTTCTGTGATGTAGACCTTGATGGCTCTCTACCTTACAGATAATGTCCAGACAGCGTCATAACTATCTCTGGATATGTCCCATCAGCAGGCTAGACCAACAAAGGTGGAGATGCAGTGGTCTGTATTCGGGAGGGAATTATCCTGGGAGCTCTTGACATTAACTGCAGATCCCATGAAGTCTCGTGGCATCAGATCAGGAGCGAGGAAATCTACTGATTTCAGACTTCTGCCCATCCCAAATACTCCTCCACATTGAACACTGCTTGGAAGAAGCGATGGCCTAGTGATGTTATCACTAGATTATTAATCCAGAGACCAAGCTAACATTCTGGGGACCCTGGGTTTGAATCTTGTCATGGCAGATGGTGGAATTTGAACTCAATTTTTCTTTCCTTTGCACTAGTGTAAGTATAGTAATCAGTTAAAAACCACAAGGTGCAGAATAATTTTATTCAACATACCTATCACCATGGAAAACACCCATGTGACCTGGGAACCAGTAACAAAGAAAGCTTGGAGCTAGCAATGTCTATGTGAAAAACAGCGAAGGGGAAAGTGGAGATCAAATCAAAATGCAGTTAGATGGAGAAATACCCCTCTTTCCCCCCTCCCGAACTGTGCCCAAGTCTCTCTAAAGGCATCAAAAGCAGTGGTGGACACTACGTGCTCCCTCTCCAGGGACACCAGAGCTCAAACGTAATCGCGGTAGAGGAGCAGGTAGTCGGTTGCAATGCCCCCCTCCACAGCCCGCTGCTTGGACCTGTTTATAGCCAGTAAGGCCAGGCTCAGGAGCAGACCCACGAGGAGATCCTCTGACCTGCACACTCCCCTCAGCACTAGGTGCCCAAAGATCAGGAATGTGGGGCTAAAGTGCAAACAAAAATAAAAAGGTTCGTAAGGTATCTGAAAAGGGGATGCAAATGCCAACACCAAATATTTGTAATGACCACGGACTCCACGGTGCTGCAAAATGAACACTTGGGGGAATTTGAATTCAGTAAAAGTCTGGAATTAAAGAGTCTAATGATGACATGAAGCCATTGTCAATTATTGGAGAAAAACCTATCCGGTGCTTCGCGGAAGAGAAGCTGCTGTCCTTACTCAGTCTTTCTACGTGTGACTCCAGACTCTCAGCAATGTGATTGACTCTGAACTGCCCTCAGGCAATTAGGGATGAGCAATCAATGCTGGCTTAGCCAATGACCCCCGTATCTCATGAATGAATAAAATGAAACAAACCTTGAGAGTGCCGAGGGAGCATAATGTACTCCTACATGAGGAATTTCAGCAATGCGTACCACCTGCAAGCTCCACTGCAAAGACTGACCAAGGTTGCTTAGATGACCTCTACCACTTAAGAGGACAAGGGCAGCTGATGTGTGGAAACTCCACCACCTACAAGTTTGCCTCCTGACTTGTAACTATATTGACGTTCCTTCACTGTTAATTGATCATATCCTGGAAATCCCTTCCTAACAGCACTGAGTGTGACTTACTACAAAGGCCAACTCAACCAATTTTTCATAGAATCCCTACAATAAAAAAGAGGCCATTTGACCCATTGAATCTGCACAGAAACCTCTGGAAAGCATCCCATCCAGACCCAGATCCCTATTCTATTCCAATAACCTTGCATTTACCATGGCTAATCCACCTATCCTGCATATCCAAGGATGGTGGGGCAATGTAGCATGGCCAATCCACCTAACTTGCACATCATTGGACTGTGGGAGGAAACCAGAGCACTTGGCAGAAAGCCCCACAGTCACAGGGCAAAAGTGCAAACTCCACACTGACAGTCACCCAACACTGGAATTGAATCTGGATCCATCTCTGTGTGATGCAGCAGTGCAAACCAATGAGTTATTGTGTCACCCCAACCCATCCTAATGGGATACACTGAATCACTTCCTACAAAATTTAATAAATATCTCTTACTCCTACTGTCTCCTTCCACCTAACAAATCTCCTAACTCAGTTTATAATTTCCTCAATTTCATGAGTTTCAAGTTTAAATAACTGTCTCTTATGTGAAACCTATTCAAACATCATCTGGATATTCATTAAAACTATTCATTAACATTCCCTTTCTACTCCTCTAATTCATTTCTCAAACGTGCTAATTGTTTATTAGACCTGCCCTTTTGCAGGTCCATGTTGGTGTTCTCAAAACAGCTCAAATTTTTCAAGTGTTCGCTCAGTGTTTTGTTAAAGATTCCAATTAAGAGGACTGTAATTCCCCAGTTTGTTTTTCTCTCCGTTCAATAGAGGAGTCATCTATGGTCCATACAGCTGCCTGAACCTGAAGCTCTACTTTTCCTGTATTTCCGCCTCTCTACCTTGATTCCTTCATTTAAGACACTCATAAGTGTCCTAAATGGGTACTTTGCATCAGTGTACATCCAAGAAAAGGATATGGAAGGTAGTGAGATTTGTGCTCAGTGTGCTCAGCATTTTGAGATCAGGAAACTGGTAGTGTTGGGTGCCTTGAAGAGCGTTAAGGTGGATAAGTCCCCAGGGCCCAGTGGGATCTGCCAAAGGTTATTGAGAGAGGCAAGAGAGGAGATTGCTGGGGCCTTGACCAAGATCCTTGTATCCTTGCTAGCCACTGGAGAGGTCCCAGAGGATTTGCAATTAGCTAGTGTTGTTCCTTTGTTCAAGAAGGGGAATAGAGATAATCCAGGAAACTATAGATCAGTGAGTCTCTCATCAGTGTTTGGGAACCTATTGGAGAGAATTCTTCGGGATAAGATTTATGTGCATTTGGAGAAGTGTGGCCTAATTAGGTTCAGTGAGCATGGCTTTGTGTGGGACCAATCATATCTTACTAACTTCAATACATCTTTTGAGGAGGTGACAAAGGCGACTGTGGATGTTGTCGACATGGATTTTAGTAAGGCTTTCGACAAGGTAGGCTCATCCATAAGATTAAGCTGCATGGGATCCATGGTGACTTGGCCGTTTGGATTCAGAATTAACTTGCCCATAGAAGCATGTGGAAGCATGTTTTTCTGGCTGGACGTCTATGACTAATGGTGTTCCACAGAGATCAATACTGGGACCTCTGCTGTTTTGATGTATATAAATGGATGAAAACATAAATGGTGGTTTAGTACAAAAGTTGGTGGAATTGTGGATAGTGTTGAAGGTTGTCAAAGGATACAGAGGGATATAGATCAGTTGCAGATATGGGCGGAGAAATGGTAGATGAATTTTAATCCTGGTAAGTGTGAGGTGCTGCACTTTGGAAGATCAAACGGTAAGGAAAAGTATACAGTCAATGGCAAGATCCTGAACAGTATTGATATACAGAGGGATCTTGGGGTTCAAGTCCATGGCTCCCTGAAAGTGGCCACCCAAGTAGATTGGCTGATAAAGAAGGCATATGGCATGCTTGTCTTTGTTGATCGGGGAATTGAGTACAAGAGTTGGGATATCATGTTGCAGCTTTATAAGATTTTCGATATTGCCTTCAAGTCTGGTTGTTGCGTTACAGGAAGGATGTAGAGGCTGTGGAGAGGGTGCAGAAGAGGTTTACCAGGTTGCTGTCTGGATTAGCTGTAAGGAGAGACTAGAAAAACTCGGGTTGACTTCTCTAGAGCGTCAGAGGCTGAGTGGAGACTTGATAGAAGTCTATAAAATTATAAGATGCACAGATAGGTTATGGTCAGAGTTGAAATGTCTAAAACTTGGTGGCATTTATTTAAGATTAGGAGGGTAAGTTTAAAGGAGTTGTGAGGGGCAAGTTTTTTTACACAGCACGGTAGGAGTCTGGAACGTGCTGCCAGGGGTGATGATGGAGGCAGATACGATAGGGGCTTTTAAGAAACTTTTAGATAAGCACATGAATACACAAGAAATGGAAGGATATGGACAAGGGCAGGCAGAAGGGAGTAGTTTAATTTGACATGTTCAGCACAACAGCATGGGCTGAAGGACCAGTTCCTGTGTTGGATTGTTCTATGTTCATAAACTTTAACTCCTTGGCAAGTTTTTTGGTCAATCGATCTAATATCTCTACATGTGGCTCAGTTTCTTTACTTTGTGTTTTATTGTTCTTGTAAAGTGCCTTGTACAGTTTTATTATGTTAAAAGCACAATATAAATATAAATTGTTAAATTGCATTTGCAATTTTACAGACACAAAGTGCAATTCTTGAATTAAAAGAACTTAAGAGGCAGCACGGAGGCTCAGTGGTTAGCACTGTTGCCAGGGACCCGGGTTCGATTTCGGCCTCGGGCCACTATCTGTGTGGAGTTTGCACATTCTCCCCATGTCTGCATGGGTTTCCTCATGGGTGCTCTGTTTCCTGCCACAATCCAAAGATGTGCTAGTTAGGTGAATTGGCCATGCTAAATTGCTCATTGTTTAGGAGTGAATATAGGATAATAGGGTAGGGAAATGGGTTGGTGTGGACTTGTTGGGCTGAAGGGCCTGTTTCCACACTGTAGGGATTCTATTCTGAGATTGATGAAACTTGCTTTTTCCTCATCTATTTCCATGTGGAAGCCATCATCCCCTTGAAATCTGACATACTTTAATGTCATTAATTTTTCAGTGTCCAAGGTCCCAAGCGCTCCTTCCAGATGAAGCAGTGATTATTTGTATTCTTTCAGTCTAGTCTGGGTCCTGACTGATCAGAGTCAGTCTGCCTGGTTTAACATTCCTGGCTTTGTTTAAATTTTATCTGTCAGTTATGAATTGGTGCATTTTCAATGGCAGCACTAATATCGAATCAGAATCTGGTGGGCAATCTGCTTTCTCCTCCCATGCCGTGTAAATGTTGGGTTACTCCTTGAATTGGTATTTTTACAAATTTCCTTGATGAAGTATAATGTAAAATATGATATTTGACACATAATCTACATTAATTGCCTACAGCATGATTTCCAATGCATTGTAAAGACCATATACAGACTGCATGGCTGCTTTACAGAATGCGCAGTATTGGCATGACCCAAGTCACCTGCCATTTCAATATATCATCTTGCTCTTAAGCTCATGTTTCTATCCTGGGTCTGCTGCAGTTTTCCAATAAAGTCCAATGCAAGCTTGAGAAATAGATCCTCATTTTCTGTTTAGGTGCCTTAAAGCCTTTTGGACTCTGAATTCAACAACTTCAGACCATAACTTCTGACCTCCATTTTGATAATACGCTCACCGCCTTTGTATGCAACATGTTTTTTGCTTTGAGTTGACTGTATTCTGCTATTTACACCTAATTTGGATTAATGCTTTGTCACTTCACTACAGCCATTACCACTCCTCAATCTTTTGTTTCATGGCCCTTTTAATTTATAACCTCTAACCCTTTAACATGAGAGCAGGAGTAAGCCATTCAGCCTGTCCAATTTGCCCACCATTCAATACAGCCTTGATTGATTGAATATTTCCATGCCTTTTACTCACCCCCAATCTCCATTACCATCCTGTCAAAGATGATCAGAAACCTATCAATCTACACATTAAACATGCTCAAAGACTGAACTTCAACAGCCCTTTGTGATAGAGAATTCCAAAGGTTTATAACACTGAGTAAAAGAAATTCTCATCTTCGAACAAAGTGGCATCCCCTGATTTTTAAATTATGTCCTCTGATTCTAGACATCCTAACCAGGGAAACATCTTGCCTGCATCTACCCAGCCTTTTACGTATTTTGTAAGTTCCAATGAGATCAGCTGTCAGACCTGAATTTTCCAGCAATTACAGTTTTTGTTTCTGATCTGCAGCATCTGCTCATAAACTTTATAAAATCATAAGGAGTATGGATAAGGTGCATAGCAAAGGCCTTTTCCCTAGGGTAGGGGAGTTCAAAACCAGAGTGCATAGGTTTAAGGTTAAAAATCACACCACACAACACCAGATTATAGCCCAACAGGTTTATTTGGAAGTACAAGCTTGCAGAGTGTTGTACTTCCAAATAAACTTGGACTATAATCTGGCGTTGTGTGATTTTTAGGTTTGTCCACCCCAGTCCAACACCGGCACCTCCACATCAATGGTTTAAGATGAGAGGGGAAAGATTTGAAAGGGATCTGAGGGGCAACCTTTTCACACAGAGGGTGGTGGTAGATGGAATGAATTGCCAGGAGAAGTGGTAGAGGCAGGTATAGTTACTAGGTAAAAACAATGACTGCAGATGCTGGAAACCAGATTCTGGATTACAGTGGTGCTGGAACAGCACAGCAGTTCAGACAGCATCCAAGGAGCAGGAAAATCAACGTTTCAGGCAAAAGTCCTTCATCAGGAATACCTGCTCCTTTTCCTGCTCTTTGGATGCTGTCTGAACTGCTGTGTTTTTTCAGCACCACTCTAATCCAGAGCAGGTATAGTTACAACATGTAAAAGACATTTGGACAGTGCACAAATTGGAATGGTTTTAGAGGGATATGGGCCCGTTCTTCATAGGACAGTCCTGCTGTTCTGGGACAGCAATAGACATTCTGGAAGTCTATAGTAGCAAGAGTTGTCGCTGAGGAGAAATCCACAAAAGAAACAGATGAATGCATTGTTTCTGTGATTTGCCATTTTGGATAGACTTTTTTTTCCAGCTGATAAAGGGCCATAAATAAAAACAGTGTCTAAAGTAAGTGATCATTCTAAAACTGAACTGCAAAAGTGAACTTCCTCTGACAGGTTTGATTGAGCTTTTTGAGGAACTGACTAGATCTGCAAATGAAGGTAGTTTAGTGGATGTTTTCTACATGAATTTTGATAAAGCTTTTGATAAGGTATTGTGTGGAAGACTGATCAAGAATGTAAGATCTCATGGGGCCCAGGGCACTTGGTAAATTTAATCCAAATTTGGTTTAGCAAATGGGGCTTTAGCAGGTAGATGCTTGATGACCAACATGAACACAGTGCGCCAAGATCCCTTTTTTCATTTTGTAAAACTCTGACTCCCTACATACACCACCTCTCCTGCCAAAATGAGACCATTTTTTGTCCTTAGAGCTTCTCCACCTCAATGTGATTTGGGTTTGGAGGTGAGATTTGAGTACAAGTATACTGTAGTCCGAAGTTGCCCAACATACAATAAGTGGCAGCCATAAGGTACTTTGAAGGTCTTCTCTTTGCCTGGTTACCTTTTAAATAACCTGGATTTGGAGTTATTATTTGTTCAATATGTTGTTTCAGGCATCAAAAGATTAAATGAGAAATTGAGGAACTCAGTCTCTCAGAATCAAGAATTTCAGAAGGCATTAGGATTATTTCCAATGTTACAAACTGGTGTTTTATTGTCTTTAGGTACTTCAGTCACTGCAACATATTGACGAAGGAAAATCTTTGACTTTCCAAATGAAGAAAGCAAATTTATTATTTTTCCACATGTTAAAATCTAAAATATTTAGCCTTGGCATAATCAGCTGCATGTGGAAATTCCATCTTGATTCACCTCAGGGAGTGCTGGGAGAACGCAGACATTGGGACTGGCTTTGCTGCTTTTTCCTTCTGTGAGGATCAGGTATCGGATTAGGAGACAGTGGGGGGAGTGGCTAGTTGTGATTAATAGCCCATGGCATGCAAGGCGGAGCCCGCACGAGCCATCTGGCCAAGATCTGGGAGTTGCTGTAGGGGAGATAACAGGAGAGGAAAGAGAGGGGCCAATCTGTGTCTGAAAGTCGAGCTGAAACAGGGATTATATACATTTCCTTGTCTTGGTTTATGGAGAGAAAGACGATGGTTTCACAGGTACACCATACAGTATTTTAAGAAGCCGTTGTCCGTAAATGTTTGTAGATAATGTGTGCTGAGCCATGTGGGCGAACTGTGCAATTTGTATTTGTACTGAATGAATCATTGCTTCTATTGTCTGCCGAGCTCTCTGTTCGTACTGCTGGTTATCAGGGAGGCTGGTTGCATTCCTTTTGCTTTCCATATCTTCGGCCGTCAAAACTCATAAAATACATCAAAGAGCAAAACCTTTTTTAAAATAAAAATTAAGTCTATCTCTGATCAGTTTACAGCAAACCAGAATCATTTTAACAGGGTAAGCTGAATGATACAGTAAAAATACACAGATGGTTCAGCAGTCTATTTATTTAAGGAACCTTTTCTCCTTGTCTGTATACTGCGGCCGTTGAGACAAAGCACAGGATTGTTAACCCTCTGCATGCTGAATCTGCTTCTCATGTTAATGAATGTATAGTCTATGCTGTGCATTTCGAGAAATCCTTTAAGTTATTAATAAATGTGGGCAACCTTAGCTTTTGTGTTGTATGCTCTGAATAAACCAAAAACAACCTTTCTATTAAGAATCAGTATCACTGCCCAGATCCTCCTCGGGGTCAAAAGATTAAATGTTGGCAGTTCCCATTTATATTTTTTGGGCACATAACAGCCAGTCGTCATTGAAGGGATTGCAGCATGTTGAAATAATTTAAGATTTTTTTGCAATTCTATGCTATTTTTTTCTGACCTCACACGCCTATCCAATTAGTGTGGATTTATATTTGAGCAAATGGGTGTAGGCCCTTTCCCTTCTGATCTTTAGCAAACACCAAAGGTATCGGCTTGGTATTGAAAAGCATATACACTGGTGCAATTTACGGTTAAAAATGTAAGAAGTTATTGAGCTCTTTGAGACATGCTTTGTTGCTTACATTCCTTGCAATTTCTGCAACAAATACACCACACAACTTATATAATTTCAGCAATCACACAAAGAAGCAAAAACGATGCTTTTTGCAGTCTTGGGAATGCTATTTAGGAGACATTTTTATCTAATACTTTCAGAGGAGTCTGCTGATAGAGTTTTAATGAAAGACAACATCAATTGCTGCAAAACACAGCCATCTTGATGCAAAGTGCCTCTATTACCAAAAAATATAATTTTGTCATGGTTTGACAGAAGAGGGATTGTAATGTAAAATAGTAAAATTCTAGCTGTAGCAAGAAATGTTTTTAAATTTCATGGAACTCCTTCTGATCCCATCAGCACAAGCACGAATTTTGGTTGAGCTGTTATTCAGTTTTATTTGTAATTCATGTCATATCTCATTTTAAAATCAGGTTACCAGTTGTTTAAACTGAAGAATGTAGTCGCTGGTTTAAATTTCATGCAAAACACAGTGACTTTTAATTCAGGGCCAGCACATTGAGCTTTTAAAAGATTATATACCATGAAGCCAATAATATTGTGGACTTACAGAAAATGCAGTGTACACTTAGTGTTGTCTCCTTGTCATGAGGTTTCCAAGTATCAAGCTTAAGAATGACAGGCAAAATGAAAGAAATCATCACATTGTCTACTCTTGCATGCTATTATTCAATCATCTTTGCTGGATATTGAACATAAGGGAAAGGAGCAGGAGTAGACCATAGGGCCCATCGAGCTTACTCTGCCATTAATACGATCATGGCTGATTATCTGCATTAATTCCACTTTCGCCCTCGTTCACCAAATCCCTTGATTCTCTGAAAGATCAAAATCTGTTTGTGTGCGCATGCAGCCTTGGACTGGGCAAAACCATCTTGGCTGCCTACTGTGAAATAGGAGAAAGTGAAGACTGCAGTTGCTGGAGATCAGAGTCGAGAGTGTGATGCTGGAAAAGCACAGCAGGTCAGAGGAGCAGGAGAATTGATGTTTCGGGAAAGAGCCTTCCAATAGAAATGATGCTTGAGCTGAGGTGGTAGAGAGATAAATGGGAGGGGGTAGGGCTGGAGGAACGTAGCTGAGATTGTGATAGGTAGATGAAAGTGGGGGTAATGGTGATAGGTCGGAGAGAAGGGTGGAGCGGATAGGTGGGAAGGAAGATGGACAGGTCAAGAGGGTGGTGCCGAGTTGGAAGATTGGAACTGGGATAAGGTGGGGGGGGAGGAGAAATGAGGAAACTAGTGAAGTCCACTTTGATGCTGTGTGGTTGGAGGGTCCCAAAGTGGAAGATGAGGTGTTCTTCCTCCTGGTGTGATGTGGTTAGGGTGTGGCGATGGAGGAGGCACAGGACCTGCATGTTCTTGGTGGAATGGGAGGAGGAGTTGAAGTGTTCGGCGATGGGGTGGTGGGATTGGTTGCTGCAGAGTCCCAGAAATGTTCTTTGAAGTGTTCTGCAGGTAGGCGTCCTGTCTCCCCAGTGTAACGGTGACCACATTGGGGGCAACAGATACAGTAATGACATGTGTGGAAGTGCCGGTAAAACTCTGGATGTGGAAGGCTTCTTTGGTGCCTTGGACAAAGGTGAGGAGGGAAGTGTGGGCGCTGGGTTTGCAATTCCTACAGTGATAGGGAAGGTGCAGGAGGAGAGGGTGGGTTGGTGGGGGTGTGTGAACCTGACAAGGGATTCGCGTAGGGAATGGTCTTTACAGAAAGCGGATAGGGATGGGGAGGGAAATATATCTTTGGTGGTGGGGTCTGTTTGTAGGTGGCAGAAATGGTGAAGGATGATGCAATGTATACGGAGTTTGGTGAGATGGAAGGGGAGGACCAGTGGAGTTCTGTTCTTGTTGTGGTTGGAGAGGTGGGGTTCAAGGGCAGAGGTGCAGGAAGTGAATGAGATGCACTGGAGGGCATCATCAACCGTGTGGGAGGGGAAATTGCAGTCTTTGAAGAAGGAGGCCATCCTTCTGAGAAATAGCCTGCTAACACTGTTACCTGGAATGGACGTTTGGAACCTTCTTATACGCTACTGGCCGTTGGATTATTAAACCTCTGCAAAATTCAGCCTTTCAGAGTAAAGAATTGGAAGGGAAATTGCTAATGAGGGAAGCACTGATTTCATTGGTACTGGAGCAACATGATACCTACATTCAAAGCAAATGTTAGGCATTTCTGCTACTTTTGAGCAGCCAGAACAGCATGGGTTATGTTGGATGATTAAAATCTTCTCATTGTAAAGGATGATTTTTGGAAATTATACAATTAAAGTTAATAGTTGCTTGTAATCTGCATGGCTGTGGCATTTGTTGTAGCAGGGGAAAGAGTCATTGGATGGTAGGGTTGAATGGTGCAACCATTCTTATTGTCAGATTTTCACAAAGCATTACAATGTTTCTCTCACCATCTCTAGATTCAGGAAAGTTGCCACTAGTAACCTACTTACTGCATATCATAACACAATTAGTTTATTGGTGAAATATTTTAATGAAGATATTGTGCTGAACTAAAATTAAATAATCCAGGAAGGCTGATGGCTCACTCAATTGATGCTCTAAGTATACCCAGTCCAACACCGGCATCTCCAAATCATGATGCTCTAACATACTGACTTGTTGGACTACATGAGAATTGTTTGTACTAAGAGTTTCCTAAGCACAGTAATGAGTTCCTAATCTGCCACCTTGCTAATTTAGAGAAAAGGAAGAAAAAGAAATTAGTGAGCCACTCTGATGCAACTCCTAGCAGTATACTCAAGAGCTGCAAAAAACATAAGATTAAGAGGTGGAAATCCTAATCAGTGTAAGCATGTTAGGCAATAAGTCACAATCCACCCCCTTCTCTCCCCCCAAAAAAACTCTCTGCCTAACCCATGCAAATGGTCATACAGCCAGAAAATCTGTCGCAAGAGCTTGAACATAGCTCATGATTGGTTTGCTGGTGGAGTGGAGGTAAGATAAGTGATATATTGAATGAATCCGTTCCAACCATGCATGCTACCTATGTCAAAATAAATCCTGTCCTTCAAATTGCATGTAAGAGTATTCCAAAAAAAGGGATACTGAATACCAGTTAGAAAGTTTGGATCACTCCTCTTCCTCCTCCTCCCACCACCACTCCAACTATTTTCTCTTCCTACACAAACCTTAATAATGTCAATTGTGTTCCAGCTCTCAGTATTAATTCAAGTTGGAACCGAATTGGAACCTGGGGTCTTAACGTTTATGTGGATTTGTAGTACACATGTTAATATCTATCTACCAGGGCAGCCAATTGAAATCTGTTGCAGCCAAGGCTTTTTGGATTTTTAAAAGTCTTACCTAATCTTACTTTAATTGCAATCAACTGAATATTCTTAGTGTTTGTTTAAAATTAAGATTTTTGTCTATAAAGTGGATTTCATTAGTTTTTTCACTGCACACCTTTAGCCACTGTTATACACGATGGACAATGAGTACCCTGCAAAGTTCACTCTGTTGAGTTGTTAGCTGTGCCATGATTTATTCAGCCAATGTAGGTCTTTGCAAGGCGCACTCAATAATTTGCGGGCCTGGAAAATATTGTAACTGCATTCGGGTTTGTTTGGAGCTCTGGAGTTGACAATAGCAAACTTCGTTCATTTGAAACCGTCATTGCCTAAGACCAGCCTAGGAAAACCATACAGTGCCGCTGCAGTAATTTCAGTGTACTTGTTTTGAAATACTAATATATAGATTGTGAAAATGAAGCCAAAGATGGTTGAAAACTAATTGTGTTGCGATACTGAGATAACAACATATCATTTCCAGCAGAGCAAACCATTTTGCCTAACTGATGTCTACAAAAGTTTATATTCCTTTTTATATATAAACATCAGTTTACTTATCTATAAGTATTACATGGGCAAGTAAGTAATTAATACATGAAGCAACATCACACAAATGTCAATGAGGCAAATACAGGGTAAACAATGAATCTGATTTTGGTGGTAGAGGTCTTTTATTCATTCGTGGGGTATGGGTGTCGCTGGTTGGCCAGCACTTATTGCTGGTCCCTACTTTCCTTTGAGAAAGTGGTCGTGAGTTGCAGTCTGCATGTGCTGTAGGTAGACTCTCAATGCTGTTAGGGAGGAAATTCCAGGATTTTAACCCAGCAACACTGAAGAAACAGTGATATATTTTCAAATCTCAATGGTCAGTGGCTTGGAGGGGAACTTGCAGGAGGTGGTGTTCCCATGTATCTTCTGCCCCTGTCCTTCGAGATGGAAGTAGTCATGGGTTTGGAAGGTGCTATCTACAGATCTTTGGTAAATTTTTAGTCTGCACATTGAAAATAGTACACTTTACACATTGATACTGTTGGTGATGGAGCGAGTGCATGCTTATGGATGTAGTGCCAGTTAAGTGGGCTGCTTTGTCTTAGAGTGGAAAAGCACAGCCAGTCAGGTAGCATCTGAGGAGCAGTAGAGCCGACATTTCGAGCATAAGCCTTTCATCGGGCATGTGTGGTGGGGGGGTGCCAGAGATATGCTAAGAGATAATTGGTGGTGGGGGGGTGCTGATGGTGATTGGTCGGATGGAGCGGATAGGTGGGAAAGAAGATGGACAGGTGGGACAGTTAAAGAGGGTGGTGCTGGAGTTGGAGGGTTGGATATGGAATAAGGTGGAGAGAGGGGTGATCAGGAAACTAGTGAAATTGATATTGATGGCATGTGGTTGGAGAGTCCCAAGGCAGAAGATGTGGTGTTCTTCCTGTAGGCGTAAGGTGGCTAGAACTTGGCGGTGGAGGAGGCCGAGGGCTTGCATTTGTTGGCACAGAGAGAGGGGGAGTTGAAGTGTTCGGCCACAGGGCAGTGAGGTTGATTGGTGTATGTATCCCAGAGATCTTCTGCGAAACATTCTGCAAGGTGGCGACCTGTCTCCCCAATGTAGAGGAGACCACATTGAGAGCAACGGACCCACTAGATGAGGTGTATGGAGGTACAGGAAAGTCTCTGTTAGATGTGGAAGGATCTTTTGGGGCCTTGGATAGAGGTGAAGGGGGAGTTGTGGGCACAGGTTTTACATCTCTGCGGTGGCACCTCCAAGCACCTCATCTACCGTATGTGATTTGATGTGATTTCCTTTACTTTGGGGAGACAGGATGCGAAATTGCAGAACATTTCAGAGAACATCTCTGGGACACATGCATCAATCAACCCCACCGACCTGTGGCTGAACACTTCAATACCCCCTCCCCCTCTGCCAAGGACATATAAGCCCTGGACTGCCTCCTCCGCCAAATTCTAGCCATCTGACGCCTGGAGGAAGAACGCCTCATCTTCTGCCTGGACACCCTCCAACCACATGGGATCAATGTGGATTTCACCAGTTTCCTGATCTGCCCTCCCCCAGATCCAACCTTATCCCAGATCCAACCTTCCCACTCGGCACTATCCTACCTGTCCATCTTCCTTCCCACCTATCTGCTCCACCCTCCTCTCTGACCTATCACCTTCACCCCCATCTCCATCCACCTATCACATTCTCAGCTACCTTCCCCTGAGTCCCACCCCCTCTCATTTATCTCTGTATTCTTGGGCCACCCCCTCATTTCTGATGAAGAGCTTATGCTCAGAGCGTTGACTCTCCTGCTCCTCAGATGCTGCCTGACTGGCTGTGCTTTTCCAGCATCACACTCTTCAAGGCTGTCAGGAGTACTTGTTGCAGTACTCCTTTGTCTGACCTGCTATTGTAGCTACTGTTATTATGAGGCGAGTCCAGATGAGTTTCTGCTCAATGGTAACCTGGAGGATGTCGTTAGTGGGGATCTAGTGATGGTAACACCATTGAATGTCAAGGGACAGTGATTAGATTATCTTTTATTGGAGATTGTCATTGTCATTGCCTGCCACTTTTCAGTCCAAGCCTGGATATTGTCAGGATCTTGTTACATTTGAGCATGGATTCCTTCTGAGAGAGTCCTTCTCAAGGTTGAATAGTGCTGAACATTGTTCAATCTTCAGCAAACACCCCTACATCTGACGTTATGATGGTTATTGAAGCAACTGAAAATGGTTGGGTTCAGGACGCTACAGTGAGAATTATTACAGAGAAGGCTGCCCTCCGCCTCCAGTAACCACAAGTATCTATCTATGTGACATCTATGACTCCAACCAATACAGGATTCTTTCCCTCATTCCCATTGATTCCAGTTTTTCTAGAACACCTTGATACCCCAATTGGTCAAATGTGTTAGTGCTTTTCCCCATGTTTCAAACAAGGCTGTAACGATATTAGTAGCTGAGTGGCCCTGATGGAACTCAAACTGGGTGTCAGTGAGTAGGTCATCGCAGACCAAGTGCTGTTAGTTGATAGTACTGTTGATGGCACCTTCTGTTATTTTTCTACTGATTGAGAGTACACAGATGGCGCAGTAGTTGGTCAGGTTGAGTTTGTCCTGCTTTTTTGTGTCCAGGACATACCTGAGCAATTTTCCACATTGTTGGATAGATGTCAGTGTTGTACATGTACTGGAGGGGTTGTCTAAGGGAGTGGTGTGTTCTGGAGCACAACTGGATGTGGCAAGACTGCAGAAGTTAGGTCTGTCTGTCACTTGCTGCTTTTGCTGTTGGACATGCAACTAGTTCTGTTTGGTAGCTTCACCAGGTTAACAACACCAGTTTTGAACAATAAAGGAGTTAAGGGTTATGATGAGCAGGCGGGTAAATGGAGCTGAGTCCATGAGAAGGATCAGCCATGATCTTATTATAGCATAGCAGCTTCAAAGGGCCAAATGGCCTCCTCCAGCTCCTGGTTCTTACGTACTTCTGTTCTTATCTTTTTTTTTAAGGTGTGCCCTATTGCTGATTGTGACATACCCTCCTGCACTCTTCATTGAACCAGGGTCATTACCTTGGCTTGATGGTAACGTTTGATTGGGGGATATATTGAGACATCATATTGCAGATTGTGTTGGAGTACACTTCTGTTGGTAGCCCACAGCGTCACATGGATGCCCAGCCTTGAGTTGCTAGGTCTGTTCAAAGTTTGTCCCATTTAGCACGGTGATGGTACCACACAAGGAGAGTGAAGGCTTCACGCATTCTGACACTGTTATGGGCAGATGCGTCTGCAGGCAGCAGATTGGTAAGGATGAGGTTGCATATATATTTCCCTCTTATTGGTTCCCTCACCACCTGCCACAGACCCAGTCTAGCAGCTGTGTTCTTTAGGACCTGACTAGCTTGATCAGTAGTGCTGCTGTTGAATTATTCTTGATGGTGGACATTGAAGTCCCCCACCCAGAGTGCATTTTGCACTCTTGCCACCGTCAGTGCTTCCTCCAAGTGTTGCTCAACATGGAAGAATACTGATTCACCAGCTGAGGGAGGACAGTAGGTGGTAATCAGCAGCAGGTTTCCTTGCCCATGTTTAACCTGAAGCCATGAGACTTCATGGGGTCCACAGTCAATGTTGAAAATTCCCAGGGTAGTTCGCTCTTGATGGTATACCACCGTTCTGCCATCTCTGCTGGACCTGTCCTGATGTTGGGATGGGACATATCCAGGGAAGGTGATGGTGGTATCTGGGGCATTGTCTATAAGGTACAATTCTGAGTATGACGATGTAGGCTATTGCTTGACTAATCTGTGAGACGGCTTTCCTGATTTTGGTACTAGGCCCCAGATGTTCGGAAGAAGACTTTGCAGGGTTGACAGGGCTGTTATTGCAATGTTGTTTCTGGTGCCTAGGTCGATGCCAAGTTTCTGTCCAGTTGAATTTGGTGGCGCTGACACAAGATGTGGTGTTTGGGCTCCTGAGCTTGTCCACTTCAGGCCAACGGCATCCTTTTCTCTCTCCTCTTTTCACCTTTTGTGTTTTCTTTTCATTTTTGATACAAGCAGTGTAGTGGCTGCAGCATTGGTAGCGTGGATTGGGACTCTCGGCAACAGAAGGCCTAGAGCCTGGACTCTTGGTGTGGCATCAGCTGTGGTGGTGTTGATGCCCAGTGTGGGAACTTCTGGTGGTGGTGGGCCCAGAACAGGGATTCTTGGTGGTGTCAGTGAGGAGGTGGCGGTAGCAGGAGCAGCGGAGTTGGGGTCTCTTGGGGCACTTAGGAGATATGTGAGGACTACAGTTGCTGGCAAGTCAGAGTTGATAAAGTGTGGCACTGGAAAAAAGCACAGCAGGTCAGAACTGTTTGAAGGGTCCTGCCCAAAACAATGTCAACTCTCCTGCTCCTCAGATGCTGCCTGACCTCCTGTGCTTTTTCCAGTGCCACACTTTATTGACTCTCCTGAGTCATCAGTCTTTCCTTTGCAGTACCCAGAGTGGGGACTCCTTAAACGCTTTGCAGAGACTTTGCAGAAGCTGTGGAGCCTTAAGACCCCAATTTGAACAAAAGATTAAAGTAACTATTCAAGTAACTTATTTTTTGTAGCTCAAAATGGCACCAGATTATGGTGACAACACTTTCCACTGTCTTCCTAGACATACGCAACAACTAAATTATTTATTTGTTCATCCATTCATTTTTTTCTTGAGACTTTGCAGCAATTGATACAACTGAGTGGCTTGCTAAGCCATTTCAGGGGGCAGTCAACCACATTGCCATCGGCCTGGAATCATTAATAGGCCAGACCAGATGAGGTTGGCAGATTTCCTTCCCTCAACGATATTTGTAAATGTGATGGGTTTTTCTGACAATCAATAATGGTTACATAGTCATTATTGATTTCCATAAATGATTTTCAGGATTTACCTGAGCAACTGGAACAGCTATATGGAGCCTTCTAATGACCTTGTTAAAGGACAGCAACCTTGACAATGTGGCATCCTCCCATACTATAGGGTTAGTCGAGATTATGGCTGGCACGTGAACAAAACCTTCTAATTGATATGAGACAACAAAAAGATAGGTATTGAAATGCAATTAATATGAAACATTGAAATGATATGTTGTTAATAATATGGCAAATTATGCATTCTGTTTATTTACAAGCCTCCCAAGAAAATTAGTAACTGAACATAGGACTGCTGATCTTGTCATGAGAATAATACAACATCGAAGAAGCCCATGATGCCATGCTGGCTGTTTGAAAGAGCTATAAATTAGTCCCATTTGAACCCTTGACCTGGTCCCTATGCAGCTTCAGTTTGAATACCATGTAATCCTGGTTGTTGAAGTATTGGAGGAATGGTGCGGTATTGAGGTATTGTTGTGATAGAAACATGAAGAGTAATTGAACTTTTTTACAAATTTGTGCCACATTTCGTCTGTGAATAAAATTCCTATGAATTAGAGATTCATAGAGAGCTGAAACTGCGTTTCGAGCAGGCCATTGGGAACTTCAGGAGATGGTGCCATCTCTTCATAATTTACCAGGCAAATTCAGCTCTTGAAATGAAAGCCATTGCATAAGTGAGGATTTTAAGTATTGTTGTTTCAAGTAGGTTATTGCTGTGGATCACTCCCAGCCAGTGGGGTGGTAGGTTAATCCACAGCTGTGTCAAAAAGAAATACTTAAAAATCAAGTGATTGCAGGGTTAGGCGGAAAAGATCAGGGAAGTTGGATGACTGCTGTATAGCCTCCTCCAGTACTGCAACATTCTATGATTCTAATTCATTTGCAAAAGATGCAGTTCAAATGAACAGTGGGAGCTTGAATAATTTGGCTATCCGTGTAAGGTGTTATGTCTCACTTCACTTGCCATTTTGAAGAGCAATGATGATTAGAGCAGCCCAGGATAGGTTCCAGCAGTGATTCAAGATGGTCTCTCAATGATCATTGATCCTTGGAAAGTACATTGTGTCATTATATTAATTTCCTGATTATTAGATGAAGTTGATCTTCACGAAGGAATGGTTTGAAAACATCGCTTGGGAAGAAAGGAAGAACTGCTCATTGTTTCAATAGGGTACATTCAGACAGTAAGATTAAAACAGTAAGACAGAAGTTGGATTATCAATAAACCAAGCTAAGAGAGAAATCTTCCCATGTAATGAAATTTAGTGAAATTGAGCTGGGAAGCTAACTTGCCACCTAGCCAGTCAGGCTTCCATGCGATTCTAGTCTTTCTTTGGATACATGGATCTTAATGTCTTCAGGGCAGCTGGGAGTGGACAGTAGCACTGATTTGACACTGTCTTGTGATTATCACCAACTTGCCAAAAATAAATACGTTTAAAAATGATAACATGCCTTGATTTGATTTACATTTTTGTATTTTCAGTTTGCAAATGAGTAGAAAGAATTGTCGATTTCTTTATGCGAAGGGTCCATGAATGTGAAAAGCTAGCATTATAATCAAATGCTTTAGAGACAGTTCTGCTCAAAGAAAAATTGAACACATGTCGATGGCAACATCACTCAAATGGCAAGAAGTAGATTAGGTTTTGTTTTTCTTTTGAGGCTAAATTCGAGCAGTACTTGAATGACGTTCCTTCATAAAAATGAGCTGTTTATGTTTCAGGATTTTCAACTTTGGCCACTCCGCCCCTTTGTAGATCTGACCCAATGTTGACTTGTTTGAACACAGTTCTCTCATAGTTTGTTGCTGTTTACACACCATTTCCAACACAGAAGTTTAACCTGTTCCTTACCAATTTTTCTTTTCCTTTGGTAGATTGAAATGGTAGGAAAGAAAACAAAATATGGCATTTAAAGTTTCTAGAAACATTTCATGAATTCGTGAATTTGAAATTCATGAATTTTGAGCATAGTTCCAAGTTCTCAATGAACAGTTATCAAATAAATTACTATAATCTTGCACCTATGTCACCTATTAACTTCAAATTAAAGAACCTAAAACGTGGGCAGTCTATAATTTGAACTTCTGAGATAGAGCTGTCACTTTCTTACCTGAGTCACAAACTGGTTTGTAAAAAGAAGTCGCAGCCTCTGGGGTGCTAATGGAGGGGCGGTGGTGTGGAATTAGTGAGCAAGAAAAATTTCAGTTCTATTCAAATTATGCTGCTTTTCTGATTACAATTAACAGTTCGATTCTGGACGGTTCCATTTTCCTGTCCTAGTAGCACATGTAGCAACAAAAGGTCCTGGCTCTCAGGTGAAGAAAGTAGGATAATTGTGTCATTTTTTTAAAAAAAGTGGTAAAAATGATTGAATATTTACAGTCCTTTTATTAAAAAGGGGCTTTTCAGTTTTAGATCATGGTTGGACATTTGTTTCAGAAAAAACATCTCACAGATGTGTGTAGCAGCAACATTAACTCCCAGTGGAATAAATGCATCTCAGACTACTTACTCATGTCTGAATACAATATCATTCAGGCTTCGTCTGAGCCTCTGGGATGCTGGAATCAATTAGATAAATACAAATGGTGCTGAGGATAGATCCAGATTGAGAATGGAAAGATTTATAGCTGTTTTCCCCTTTGCATCCAGTTGGAATAGACCCTTCCAGTTGCTCTGTTAGTTTAGTACTGTGAAAGAAGTCATCATTGTTTAGCAGCACCAAAGCTTGTATTTACTGAATGCGTGGCTTGGATGCTATCCTGTCATTATCTGAGAAAGTCGGATCCAATTTCTATTTAGATTCTCCTACACTGTTTCAGAAATTGTTCATTAGCATCTATAGTTGATTAAAATTTCTCAAATGTGGGTGACCAAGTAGTGCAAGCATTTTTGCAAAGCGCTGCTGAGGAGCTTTGTTCAAATTGCAGTCATCCCTATTATTGACTCCTTGCCTTCCCCTTGACGAAGAATGGTTAACATTGGCAGGATTGCGTTGACAGCAGCGCGAAGCAAATCTGCAGTTCTGTTCTTCTCCCATCCAGACTTGGACTAATGGAGTGAAATTTAGGTTATTCTCATCTGCATTATTAGCTATACATATTTTAGATGGAAGTTTTTTTTACATGCAAAGGGCATTTATTTATAAAATAAACATTTTCATTTGAAGAATCAGAATTGAATTGAATTGTAATTGTTTGGTTGGTGAGAACAAAAGTCATTGCAGTCTCATTCTTCATTAAATTGTCTTAATGGTTAAAATTCACGACCATAGTTGCTGCTTGTAAGCTCGAAGTTGCAATTTAATGTGGTTATGCAGCATAACTGAGTCACAAGATGAGATACTGTGCAGAATGAAGTAGGTACAAGCAGTGCAAACACATTTCAGTTGGCATTTTCATAGTTTATGCTTTAAATATCTGATAGCTTCCTGCAAGAAAATTGATACCAATGTTTGGAGAAATGTTTGAGATTTATGACAACACAGAATGGGGTGGGGGGAATCTCAGCCCAATTTAAAAGGCTAGGACTGTTAGAGTCAAATACATCAAAATCTAATTTAGGCAGTCATTATGTCTGACTATACATTTGAAGAAGACCTTGAATGCTGTTTGCTGAAAATAAGCTGCTATTGGAAGTGAAATGTTTCCATTTCGGTCTGTCAAATTTTAACCAAAATAATAGCGTCCTCAAACTTTGAGGTTGAACTGCACATTCAGATTGGATGAGAAGACTAATAAAGCATGAACTGCATTAGTCTGGATAATGGGGCAACATGCATAAAACTGAACTGGAGTCTCATAGCATGGTCTGTTGATACATGTGTTCCAGAGTAAGGAAAATAAAATTTTTTGAATTCTGGTTTTCTCTTATAAGACTATAAATTAAGTAGGCCAATGCATTATGTAATGCATCACTGAACCACACTACCAGGTTCCAAATTTGATTCCTTGTTTCCGGTGAGTTCAGAGGTGTTGTAATTGACCTTGTATTCCTTGATCTCTCCTGAGCTCTGTCAGCAACTTGGAATGGAATGAATGAGTCAGATTTGAACTAGAATATTATTAGTTTTTAGCTGTAATGCACTACACCATCAAGCTGATTACTGGTCAGTGCTGTGTAGGTTAATATGTTAAGGGCAGCTACTTAAGCAAAGTATTCACCTACTGCTCTCAGTACCTTAGTTTGGTTAAATAGGACATAAATGATGGGTTCTCTCAGTAGATTGTATGTTTGTGTTTTTGTGGACCACCTTTTACCAATGTTTGTAAGAAAATACTTTCTTCCAGGTAGAAAAATCTTGAAAACAAGATTGTTTGATTGCTGCCACAACTCATTACATTTCAGTGTAACCTTGGCAGAGGACTGGCAGCAGCTCTTTCGGTAATCTCCTTCGGTCTGATAGTGAGCGGGATTCTTAAAAGGGTGACTTGAGTAAAAGATATTTTTAAAATTGCCAGCAATAATGAGACTTTCAAGACTAAGGAAGCAGGATGCAGGCCTTTTCTCAACCTAGTAGTGTTTTGAATATAAAACTGAATGTATCAGATGAATGTGTCCCTCTCTATTTTCTTTCCACCACCCCCTCTTCTGGTTTCCAAGTGTTGATATTGAAATGGATTATTTAGGAACTGTCAATTCCCAAAAAATTGTTTACTTGGATAAGTTTAATGCACTTTGTTCCTGGAAGTATTTTTTCTTACACTTAAGATTATCATGGTAGTTTGGTTGCAAAAGCATTGTCTATCTGTTACCACTCTCAAAGCAGTAATGTGCTGTAAAATGATATGGGTAATGAAATCTGAAATCCTAATTAGGAGGGAAAGGTGGATCATATCACAATGGACAGTAATATTAATGAAATAGAAACAGCCTCTAAAATATAGTTAGAGCAAAGATTGCTGAAAGCTTTAAGATTAATTTTTGCATGGATTTAGTGTGTTAATAATGAGGGCGCCAGACATCTTGGAAGTGAATTGGCTGTAGCAGTGGAAAGTTCTGCATGACGCATACTGAAATGTGTTTTTCATTAGTGACTGCCTTTGGCAAATGCTGTGAATTTCTTTACCATTGCTTCTGGAGCTCTTTATGCAGTTAACTCTTGTCTGTACTAATTTTTTTTTGTTTTCCCTTTTGTGATCTTTAAGTATCAGTTATTTTTTGTAATTTCTTGAGAAAAGCTTACAGAAATGATCAAATAAAAACCCAGTACCAAATGCCATTAAGGTGCCTAACTTTCATTTGGTTGTCAGATGGAATGTCTCATGGAAATGGAAAGCAATTCTGAGAAGGAGATTGCCACAAAGCACGGTTCAAAGCAAAAGATGACGTTTTGTGTACTGTAGAGAACCTGACAAAATATCCCACATACCTATTTTTCATTTCTCTGTTTCACCCCATCCCATAACTTGTGAGGAAGAAACACTATGATAAGAATGAATAACAAAATAAAAGTTAGTTGCCGTAGTCCTACCAAATCATAGCACTACTGCCTGTCAGAGAGACAAGTGGCGGTGGTTTAACCGGAGGGTCAGTACACCTGAGACGATGGGAGAGGTTGAGAAAGAGGGTCCTTTATGGTAATCTCAGCCAATGTGGAAAATGAACCCATGCTGTTGGTGTCACTGTGCATTGCAGGCCCTCTGTCCAACCAACTGACCTAACCAACCCCAGTACAAAGTATGGAGTATTGGGTACATCAACCCCATTATGATGGTAATCAAATTATGAGCTTCTATATTTTGTGACTAAAATTTGCTGAACACCCATGATTAACAGGAAAATGTTCTGCCTGTGCACTGCTGAGCTATTTAGAAACCCACTTAAGGTTTGGCACCTGGTCTATACTGAATCAGTAAATTGAAACTGGCTGCAGAGATGGGCACAATTGATTTCAGAGCCTTGGACTCTACAGAATTCTAAAGTCTCGCTCCTGACAAAAATGAATTGTACAATGTAAAATCATTTTCTGCATTATCTTCAATTTAAGTGAGATCTGAAAAACAGAATTAAACACAATTGTTTCTATTATTGTTAGAATTTTCTTTTAAGACTGTTTCAAGGACTCTTTCCATTATATCGATGGTAAAAGAAGCAACACTAAAATGACCTTCATGCAGCACACTCCTACGTTTATATTGTAATAGATAAATAGACTGCAATTTTCTAAGTCTGTTTCCGACAAATAACAATAATGCAAATGACGATGTAAAAATGATTTGAAATATTTCTGAAAATTAAAATATTTAAAATGGTTAATTTGAAGTCTTAACATTGAACTAGCTCTATATATCAATGTGCTTGATGTCATGGTGCTGGTTTGAGTTGAGGTGCAAGCACACTGGCTCAATTAGGGATGGGCAATAGGTGCTGGCCAGCCAGAGGCACCTGTGTCCCACAAGTCAATTAAAAAAAATTAACAGTCCAGAGAGGGATTGGGTATTCCAAAACACAAGGCACACAGTAAACAGGAGATTGTGGTTTATAGCGATTAAACTGTTTGATTTCAGGAATACCATTAATGATCATAAGCCCTTGTTGACAGCAGCATTTGTATAAGGACACGGTGTTTTTACATTTCGGTAGGATGTTGAGAAAATTGCAGGTGAATACTCTCTCTTTCCATCTAAAGTGATGACTCACTGAAACCCAAAATTTTAGTTTAGATGCAGAGTGGGATGAGGTTGTGTGTCATTTTTACTGAATCCTAAGTAGAAATTGACATGCACTTACATAATACTTGATCTTTAATTTAAGATACTACATCATATTCAGAAGCAATGAATTACTGTTGTAGTGCACTAAGATGTCATTGAATTACACATATCGTGTTCCTGAAAAATCATAAATTATACTTACCCACTTGATGAGTTTTGGTGTTGGTTGAAGACAAAAGCAGAAAAGCTAAAGTGAATCTGTAAAAACACTGGTTAAGCCTCATCCAGATTGGTCTGGATTACCACCCCCCCACCCCCCACAGTCTGCAGGAAATTGAGAAGTTTTTAAGGAGATCTTGGCTATCTGTAAGAATGATAGGATTGTATTGATTGGTGATTTTAATTTGCAGTAGTAGACTGGGGCTGCCACTGTGTTAATGAAGAGGAATATAAATGTGTACAAAAACATTTTCTTATTCAGTATGTGGATGTTCCGACAAGAGAAGGAGCAAAGCTTGACCTTCTATTGGGAAATAAGGCAGGGCAAGTGACTGAGGTGTCAGTAGGGAAGCGCTTTGGGGCCAATGATCATAATTCTGTTAGTTTTAAACATAGTTATGGAAAAGGACAGACCTGATCTAAAAGCTCAAGTTCTAAATTGGAGGAAGGCCAATTTTGACGGTATTGGGCAAGAACTTTCAAAAGTTGATGGGGGAGGCTATTCACAGGTAAAAGGACAGTTGGAAAGTGGGAGGCCTTCAAAAATGAGATAATAAGAGTCCACTGGCAGTATATTCCTGTTAGGGTGAAGGGAATGCTGGATGACTAGAAAAACTGAGGCTCTGGTCAAGACAAAGAAGGAGGTATATGGCAGGCAAGTTTAGTTGGGATCGAGTGAATCCCTTGAGGAGCATAAAGGCAAGAGGAGTAATCTTGATGGAAATCAGGAGGGCAGAAAGGTGACCTGAGATAGCTTTTGGCAAATAGAGTTAAGGAGAATCCAAAGAGATTCTACCCAAATAAATTAAGGGCAAAAGGGTAACTATAGAGAGAATAGGGCCCATGATTGATCAACAAGGCTCTCTCTCTGTGAAACTGCAGGAAATGGATGAGAAGCGAAATGAATATTTTGCGTCAGTATTTATTGTGGAGAAGGATATGGAAGCTAGAGAACTTAGAGAAATAAATGGTGATATTTTGACAAGTGTCCATATTATAGAGGAGACATTGCTGGATGCCTTAAAGTGCACAAAGATGGATAAATCCCCGGGACCTGATCAGATGTATCCCAGATGCAGAAGTGATTGCTGAGCCCCATGCTGAGGTATTAGTATCATCGATATCCATGGCTGAGGTGCTAGAAGACCGGAGGCTGGCTAATTAGAGTCATAGAAATATACAGCATGGAAACAGACCCTTTGGTCGAACTCATCCATGCCAACCAGATATTCCAACCCAATTTAGTCCCACCTGCCAGCACCCGGCCCATATCCCTCCAAACCCTTGCTATTCGTCTCCCCATCCAACTGCCTCTTAAATGTTGCAATTGTACCAGCCTCCATCACTTCCTCTGGCAGCTCATTCCATACACGTACCACCCTCTGTGTGAAAACGTTGCCATGTAGGTCTCTTTTATATCTTTCCCCTCTCACCCTAAACCTATGTCCTCTAGTTCTGGACTCCCCCACCCCGACTCCCCTATTTATCCTATCCATGCCCCTCATAATTTTGTAAACCTCTATAAGGTCACCCCTCAGCCTCCGACGCTCCAGGGAAAACAGCCCCAGCCTGTTCAGCCTCTCCCTGTACTCAGATCCTCCAACCCTGGCAACATCCTTGTAAATCTTTTCTGAACCCTTTCAAGTTTCACAACATCTTTCTGATAGGAAGGAGACCAGAATTGCACGCAATATTCCAACAGTGGCCTAACCAATTGGTGCCATTATTTAAGAAAGGTGGTGAGGAATTATAGACTGGTGAGTCAGTGGTGGGTAAGTTGTTTAGAGGGGTTCTCAGGGACAGGATTTACATGTACAGTAGTCCTCCCGCACCTGTAGGGGATACGTTCTACAACCTATCGCGGATAGGAGCGAACCTAATCATTTAAATGGGAAATGTATCCTTCTAGCAGCATCCTGGTTTTGGAAGGTTCCCCATAATAGTTTGGGTCGCGGAAAGCCATGGGTAAATGAAACATGGGAAACTATTCTTCGGATACGAGGATCGCCCTATATTTGGAAAGGCAAGGATTGATGAAAGATGGTCAACGTGGTTTTGTGTGTGGGAAATTGTATCTCACTAACTTGATTGCGTTTTTTGAAGAAGGGACAAAGATTGGTGACAACAGAGTGTTGTGTATATGGATTTCAGTAAGGAATTCAAGATTCCTCCCGGTAGACTGGTTAGCAAGGTTAGGTCGTATGGTATCCAGAGACATGCTAGCTATGTGGATACAAAGTTTACTTGAAAGTAGGAGAGACAGGGTGGTGGTGGAGGGTTGTTTTTTGACTGGAGGCCTGTGACCAGTGCTGTCCCCTGCTTTTCATCATTTATAGAAATGATTTGGATGTAAGTATAGGAGGAATGGTTAGTAAGTTTGCAGATGACACCAAAATTGATGGTGTAGTAGACAGTGAAGGTGATTATTTCAGATTATAAAGAAACCTTGATTAGATGAGCTGAGGAGTGGCAGATGGAGTTTAGTTTACATAAATGTGAGGTGTTGCATTTTGATAAAACAAATCAGGGCAAGGTATACACACTTAATGGGAGGATTACCGAGCAAATAGACCTTAGAGTGCAGGTTCATAGTTCCTTGAATGTGGAGTCACAGGTATATAGAGTAGCGAGGAAGACGTTTAGTACGCTTGTCTTTATTGATTAGTGCATTGCCTATTGGAGTTGGAGGTCATGTTGCAGCTGCACGAGACATTGGTTAGGCCACTTTTGGGATATTGTATTCAGTTCTGGTCTCCCTGCTATAGGAAAGCTATTGTGAAACTTGAAAGGGTTCAGAGAAGACTTAGAAGGATGTTGCCAGGGTTGGAGAATTTGAGCCACAGGGAGGGGTTGCATAGGCTGGGCCTATTTTCCCTGGAGCATTGGAGGCTGAGGGGTGACTTTATAGAGGTTTATAAAATCATGTGGAGCATGGATTAGGTGAATTGCCAAGGACTTTTTCCCAGGGTAGAGCCGTTGAAAACTAGAAGGCATAGATTTAAGCAAAGAGGGGAAAGATTTAAAGGGATGTAGGGGGTAACTTTTTCACACACAAAGTGTTGCATGTATGGAATGAGCTGCCAGAGGAAGTGGTGCAGGCTGATACAATTAGAACATTTAAAAGGTATCTGGATGGGTATATGAATAGGAAGGGTTTAGAGAGATATGCACCAAGTGCTGGTAAATAGGACTGGGTTCATTTAGAATGCCTGGTCAGCATGTACGGGTTGGACTGAAGAGTCTGTTTCCGTGCTGTACACCTCTGACTTTATGCTCGCATTTAGTGCTGTGCTTTAGGAAAGATGTTACAACTCTCGTAAAGATGCAGGGAAAGATTTAGAAGAATGGCTCCAGGGATGGAGGATTTAAGTTATGTGGATAAATTGAGGAAGTTGAGGCTATTTTCAGCAAAGAGAAGTTTGATAAGATATTTGATAGACCTGCACAAAATCATGAGGGGTCTGGACAAAGTAATCGGAAAGAAACTGTTTCCAATAGTGGAAAGGTTGATAACTAGGGGATCAATCCAAGTTAATTGGCAAAAGAACCAGAAGTAAATAAGGGAAAAGTTCTTCGATAGCAAGTGTTTAGTATCTGGAATGCAGGACCTGAGAGTGTAATGGAGGCAGGTTCTGTAATGATTTCATTGAAGAATTAAATATTATAGTTATCTAAAGAGAAAATTTGCAGATCTATACGTGTAAAAAGGTAGGGAAAGGGCAACCAGCTGAATCCCTCTTACGGAAAGGGCTGTAAACACAACCTGAAAAGCCTCCTTATGTGCTCTAACTAGTTTGTGAAGCTTCCACATCCTTCCTATAATGTCTAAATGTGGCTGCACCAGAGTTTTGTACAGCTGCAGCATGACCTCATAGCTCTGAAACTCAATCTCTATCAAGAAAAGCTAACACACCGTATGCTGCCTTAATAACCCAAAAAGGTTTGGATCCAGTGACCGTTGTTTAAGAAGGGTGGTAAGGACAAGCCAGGGAACTATAGACCGGTGAGCCTGACTTCAGTGATGGGCAAGTTTTTGGAGGGAATCCTGAGGGACAGGATGTACATGTATTTGGAAACATAAGGACCAATTAGGGATAGTCAACATGGCTTTGTGCGTGAGAAATCATGTCTCTCAAACTTAATTGTGTTTTTTTGAAGAAGTAACAAAGAGGATTGATGAGGGCAGAGCGGTAGATGTGATCTATATGGCCTTCAGTAAGGCGTTCGACAAGGTTCCCCATGGGAGACTGATTAGCAAGGTTAGATCTCACGGAATACAGGGAGAACTCGCCATTTGGATAAAGAACTGGCTCGAAGGTAGAAGACAGAGGGTGATGGTGGAGGGTTTTTTTCAGACTGGAGGCCTGTGACCAGTGGAGTGCCACTAGGATCAGTGCTGGGTCCTCTACCTTTTGTCATTTACATAAATGATTTGGATGCGAGCATAAGAGGTACAGTTAGTAAGTTTGCAGATGCCACCAAAATTGGAGGTATAGTGAAGAGGGTTACCTCAGATTACAACAGGATCTTGACCAGATGGGCCAATGGGCTGAGAAGTGGCAGATGGAGTTTAATTCAAATAAATGCAAGGTGCTGCATTTTGGGAAAGCAAATTTTAGCAGGACTTGTACACTTAATGGTAAGGTCCTAGAGAGTGTTGCTGAACAAAGAGACCTTGGAGTGCAGGTTC
>NC_057748.1:851260-862098 GCF_004010195.1 Chiloscyllium plagiosum
CATAGGTTTAGGGTGAGAGGGGAAAGATATAAAAGAGACCTACGGGGCAACATTTACACACAGAGGGTGGTACGTGTATGGAATGATCTGCCCAGAGGAAGTGGTGGAAGCTGGTACAATTGCAACATTTAAAAAGCATCTGAATGCGTATATGAATAGGAAGGGTTTGGAGAGATATGTTTGGAGGGGTGCTGGCAGGTGGGACTAGATTGGGTTGGGATATCTGGTTGGCATGGACAGGTTGGACCAAAGGGTCTGTTTCCATGCTGTACGTCTCTATGACTCTATAAGAGATGGCATACTACGGTTCAGTGTTTAACGCATTTTCAAATTTGGGCATGGTATGAAATATTTATGATGGATTTGGTAATTATTTATTGGATGTTCGATTCAATGGTGTATAATTTTGTAGAAACCAATTGCAAGGCTGAAACCCTCAATTTATTACATTGTTGTTTCACATCCCTTGCTATCTTTGTAAAGGAATGATGACTGTGATTACAGCATGTTGTCCTTTTGTATACAGATTTCATTATTCCAACTTCCCTCCCAAGACGGGCAGAAAGAAGGAGAGCAAGAGAACTGATCCCTTGCTTAGAGGTGCCTGTAGTTATAATGTTGCCAGACTTGTACAGGGTATCAGAGACTAGTTGCGTTGTCTGGTTCTGGTTGCTCATTGTCTTATTCTTTCTTTAATAATTGAAGCGTGCATCTGTCTGAAGTAGCAGCCACTGGAGAAAATTAGTTCATTTAAATCATAAAGTGAAAACAAACCATTCTTGCCTTACTATCAAAAGATTTGAATTTTTTAGTTAATGAGTACCTGAATAGAAAGGGTTGAGAGGGATATGGGCCAAATGCTGGCAAATGGGACTAGATTAATTTAGGATACCTGGTCAGCATAGACTAGTTTGACTGAAGGCCCTGTTTCCGTGCTGTACATCTCTCTGATTCTGACACTCTTGGGGCATAGACATTGCTGGCTGGCCAGCATTTATTGCCTGACCCTAGTTACCCTTGGGGCGGTGGCAGGGAGCATCTCTTGAAACGCTGCAGTCCTCATTGCTGACGGAGGTAATTCCAGGATTTTGCTGCAGCAATAATGAAGGAACAGCGATATATTTCCAAGTCAGGATGGAGAGTGGCTTGGAGGGGAACTTGCAGGGGATGGTGTACCCATGTATGTGTTCCCCTTGTCCTCCTTGATGGAAATGGTCGTGGGTTTCGAAGCTGCTGTGTAAGCAGCTTTGGTGAATTTCTGCAGTGCATCTTGTAGATGGTACACACTGCTGCTATTGAGTGTCAGTGGTGGAGGGAATGGATGCATGCAGATGTCATCACAATCAAGTGGGGTTGCTTTGTCCTGGATGGTGTCAAGTGTGTGGTGCTGGAAAAGCACAGCAGGTCGGGCAGCATCCAAGGAGCAGGGGAATCGATGTTTCGGGCAAAAGCCCTTCATCACACACTCGACTCCAGCATTTGCAGTCCTCACTTTCACCTTGTCCTGGCTGGTGTCAAGCTTTTTGTCCCTTTATTTGCTGTTGTTTCTGTGGCATGTCCAGTTTAGTTTCTGGTCAATGGTGACCCCACCCCCCTTCCCCCCACTCCCCCAGGATGATGATAGAGGAGATTCTTTGATGATACCACTGAATGTCAAGGAGCATTGACTAGATTGTCAGGTTAGATTAGATTAGATTAGATTACAGTGTGGAAACAGGCCCTTCGGCCCAACAAGTCCACACCGACCCGCCGAAGCGAAACCCACCCCTACCCCTACCCCTACATTTGCCCCTTACCTAACACTACAGGCAATTTCGTATGGCCAATTCACCTGACCCTGCACATCTTTGGACTGTGGGAGGAAACCGGAGCACCCGGAGGAAACCCACGCAGACACGGGGAGAACGTGCAAACTCCACACAGTTAGTCGCCTGAGTCTCTTATTGACAATAATTGGCATTTGTGTGGCACAAATGTTATTAGCCACTTTTTAGCCCAGGCTTGGATATTGTCCAGATCTTGTTGCATTTATACAGTATCTGAGAAGTTGTGAATGGTGCTAAATAATGTGCAATCTCAGCAAATATCGCCACTTCTGCCTTCATGATGGACAGAGATCATTGATGAAACAGCTGAAGATGGTTGGGCTTAGGACATTACTCTGAGGAGCTCCTCCAGAGATGTCCTGGAGCTGAGGTGACTGATCTTCAATAATTACAACCATCTTCCTGTGTATCAGGTAGGACCATAAGGAGCAGAGAGTTTGCCTCCTGATACCCTTTTGATTCCAGTTTTGATAGAGGTGATAGTATAAACTTTCAAGGGTTTCAGCTTATTGCATGAAACTTGTTCTAGTGCCTCTGGTTTGCCAGAAAGCGACCAGCTGCAAGGTTAATGTGAAGTTACGTGAACTCAGTCATACCTGGCAGCAAAAAGACCTCATGGAAGGAGGAAATCCCAGCTGTAGGTCTTGAGTCTCAGTAGTTTACATTCAGTTTGCAGTCAGCTTCATGAGAACCAGTAGCAATGTGTGGGATCTGAGACAATTTAAAAACCTATTTAAAGGAATGCTTTCTTTCAGTGGTTTGTAAAGAAGAATAAAGTTATTGTAAATATTTCATTCTAATGTAAAATAAAATCAAGCAGAATGCAGTAGAGAAACAAAAAGGAGGAAACCAGGAACGCATAAATGCAGACAAATTGAAGAAAAATGTTGAATGAATAAATAAACCGTAGGACATTTGAAGAAATGTTAAGCCTGATTAGAATTAGAGGAACAGTAATTAGGATATTAATGAAGTACTTTGTCTTTTTATTGATATTTACTGATGTTGCTGATGAGACCTGCATTTATTGCCTATCCCGAAATGTCATCAAGAAGGTGGCTGTGAGCCACTGCTCTGAATCACTGTAATCCAAGCAATGGGGGTACACTCTGTGACACTGGAAAGGGAGCTACAGGATTTGACCCAGCAACAAAGGTTTTTATTTGATAGAATTTTTTGACAGTGGGAAGGAAAAATGGTGCAAGCAAAGAAAATAGAGCAATGAGGAAAAATAATTACAAGCAAGAAAGTAGTACTGTAAATTTGGTGGAATTCTAGGTTTAAAAACATCTGCAAAGTAGAAAAACAGAGTCAAAGACCCTGACCACATCCTTTTCAAGTTATATCTGAAGACTTGAGGTTACCAGTCTGAAACCTGGTAGAAATGGGGAGGGGGGGGGTAACTCAAACTAATCAACTTCATTTTGGTAATGAGTAAGCTACCAGAGACCACCAAAAAGGACAAAGGAGTTGTAAATTTAGGTTATGGTTTCAGTGAACTTTCACTTTAGGTGCAAGTTTATGGTAAGATATTAAAGGGCTTCAGCAATTATCAATTAATTTGTATAAATTTGACACTTTTTTGCAAAAGCAGAAAACAATGTAACTCAAAATTCCATGTGATTTGAGGTTTTCCTTCCTGTATTCCCACTTTACATTATATGCAAATTTATATTCTTATTTTGGTCCTCATTGGTTTTAGTCCTCATTAAGGATGGTACTTAATGTCACTTTTTTGGTCTCACCTTTGTCCCAAAATGTGTGACTTCACTATTCTCTACATTGACCTGCATTTTCCACTGTTTAAGGAGGTAAATATAGCTCTTGTGGCTAAAGGAATCAAAGGATAAGGGGAAAGGTGGGGATTAAGTTATTGAGTTCCAATATCAGCCATGATCATACAGAATGGCTGAGCAGGCTTGAGGGCTGCTAGATAGCATATTTTTAAGATGAGAGATTTAAAAGGGACCTGAGGAGCAACCTTTTCACACAAAGGGTGGTTCGTATGTGGATTGAACTGCTATAGAAAGTGGTAGATCCAGGTACAGTTACAACATTTAAAAGATATTCCTGCTCTTATACTCAATGGATCATTGCTTGGACCATTGAGTATAGAAGTTGGGGTGTCATGTTTGCAGGATACTTTTGGAGTACTTTGTGCAGTTCTGGTTACCCTGCTATAGGAAGGATAGCATCTTAGAGTCATACTGCATGGAAGCAAACCTTCAGTCCAACCTGTCCATGCCAAACAACTTTTCCCAAACTAAACTAGTCCCACTTACCTGCGTTTGGTTCATATCCTCCAAATCTCTCCTATTCATGTACCTACCCATATCTTTTAAATATTGTAACTGTACCTGGATCTACCACTTTCTATAGCAGTTCAATCCACATACGAACCACCCTTTGTGTGAAAAGGTTGCTCCTCAGGTCCCTTTTAAATCTATCTTCTCTCACCTTAAAAATATGCTATCTAGTTTTGAACTCCCATACTGTAGGGAAAAGACCTTTTACCATTCACCTTATGTATGCCCCTCATGATTTTGTAAACGTCCTACATTCCAGTGAAAACGTCCCATCATCGAGCCTCTCCTTATAACTAAAATCCTCCAGTCCCAGCAACTTCCTGGGAAATCTTTTCTGAGCCTTCTCTAATTTAGTAATATCTTTCCTACAGCAGGCATTGGTTTAGGGTAAGAGGGGAAAGATATAAAAGAGACCTACGGGGCAACTTTTTCCACACAGAGGGTGGTAAGTGTATGGAATGAGCTGCTAGAGGAAGTGGTGGAGGCTGGTACAATTGCAACATTTAAGAGGCATTTGGATGGGTATATGAATAGGAAGGGTTTGGAGGGATATGGGCTGGGTGCTGGTAGGTGGGACTAGATTGGGTTGGGATACCTGGTCGGCATGGACGGGTTGGACCGAAGGGTCTGTTTCCATGCTGTACGTCTCTATGACTCTAACTGTACAGAGGACTCCAAAAGTGGCCTCACCAACTTTCTGTATAACCTCAACATGACATCCCAACTCCTATACTCTGTGTTCTGAGCAATGAAGGCAAGAGTGCTAAACACCACCTTAACCACCCTGTCTACCTGTGGTGCAACTTTCAAAGAACTATGTACCTGAACCCTTAGGTGTTTCTGTTTGACAACACTACCCAGGGCCCTACCTTTAACTGTATAAATCCTGCCCTTGTTTGTTCTACCAAAGTGCAATATCCTACATTTATCCAAATTAAAGTCCATCTGCTATTCCTCCGCCCATTATCTTAAATTGGAGAGGGTTCAGAAAAGATTTATCAGGATGTTACTGGGTCTGGAGGGTTTGAGTTATAAGGAGAGGCTGGATGGGTGGGTCTTCTTTCACTGGAGCATAAGAAGTTAAGGGATGACTTTCATAGGGGTTTAGAAAAGAATGAGGGGAATAGTAAAGATCTTTTCCTGAGGGTGGGGGAGTTCAAAACCAGAGGCCATATTTTCAAGGTGAGAAGAGAAAGATTTAAAAGGTACCTGAGGGACAACTTTTTCACACAGAGCGTGGTACTTATATGGAATGAACTGCCAGAGGAAGTGGTAGCTGCAGGTGCAGTTACAATATACAGAAGATATTTGGATGAGTTTATGAATAGACATGTATACAGTTCTGGTTGTCCTGCTGTAGAAAAGATATTACTACATTAGAGAAGGCTCAAAAGATTTCCCAGGAAGTTGCTGGGACTGGAGGATTTTAGTTATAAGGAGAGGCTGGATGATAGGACTTTTTCACTGAAATGTAGGAGGTTTATAAAATCATGAGGGGCATACATAAGGTTCAGAGGGATATGGGTCTAGATTAGTGCTGGAAAAGCACATCAACTCGGGCAGCATCTGAGGAGTAGGAAAATCGATATTTCGGGCAAAAGCCCTTCAGTCATTCCAGAAGATTGCCAGAAGATACAGCAGGATAGAGATAGGCTGGAGAAATGGCAGGTGGAATTTAATCTGGACAGATGTGAGGTGATGCATTTTGAAAGGTCTAATGCAGGAAGGAGATATATAGTAAATAACAGAACCCTAATGGCATCAACAAAGAGGGATCTAGGTATACAGGATCCACAGTTCCTGAAAGTGGCAACACAAGAAGGCATATAACATACTTGCCTTCACAGTTTGGGGTATAGAGTATAAAAATTGGCAAGTCATATTGCAGCTATACAGAACTCTAGTTATTTAAAAGAGGCATCTTGACAGATATGTGAATAGGGAGGGAAAAAGAGAGAGAGTTTGTGTAGAGGCGAAAGGCATTATTAGTTGGCTTCGTCTTGGGCTAAGGGGCCTGTTCCTGTGCTATACTGTTCTTTGTTCTATTAAATCCCTCTTTATTGCAGCTTTCTTCAGTCTTTGAATCATGAGGTCTACAGCATAGAAAAAAGCCCTGCGGCCATTTTGTCTGTGCCAGTCAAAAATAAGCACCAAAATATCCTAATCCCATTTTCTAGCATAGTCTTGCATGCCTTGACGTAGTAAGTGTACATCTAGATACTACTAAAACGTTATGAGGGTTTCTGCCACTACCACCCTTCGAGGCAGGGGGTTTCAGATGAAAAACAATTCCCCTCATCCACACTAAACCTCCTTGCCTCTTAACTTAAAATCTATGTTCCTGGTCAATGATCCTTCCATCAAGAGGAAAGGTTTCTTGCTATCTACCCTGTCTATGCCCATCTTAATTATGTCCCCACTCAGTCACCTCTACTCCAAGAAAAGCAACCCCAGTTTATCCAATTTCATTTTATAATTCAAATTCTCCAGCCGAGACAGCATCTTGCTATATTTCCTCTGCAACCACTCTGGTACAGTCATATCTCTCGTATAATGTGGATTCCAAAACTGCCCACAATACACTAGCTGTGGCCTGACTAACTTTTTATACGGTTCAAACATAGCCTCCCTGTTTTTAAACTCTACACCCCCCTTGGTTAATAAAGGCAAGTATCTAGGGCTTATGTGGTGCAGTGATAATGCATGTCCTCTCAGCCAGAAGACCTAGGTTTAAGTCCCACTTGCTCCAGAGGTGTGTAAAACATCTCTGAAGAGTTTGATTTGAAAATATGTAAAGTTAAATATCCCGTATGCCTTCCTAACTACTTCAGCTACCTGTGTCTGTATCTTCAGGGATTGGTGGACAAGATTCCTCTGATCCTTAGTGTTTTCCAGAGTCCGACTATTCATCCAATATTCCTTTGCCTTATTTGTTCTGCCCAGGTGGATCATCTCACCTTTATCCAAACTGAATTACATTTATTACTGATTAGTTCATCTGACCACCCTATCTATATTCTCCTGTCATCTAAGGTTATCTTCCTCACTATTTACCAGCCTGCCATTTGTATCATTAGCAAACTCACAGATCAACCACACGTACATTCAAATCTAAATTGTTTATATGTGACGCAAACAGCAAGACCTCCAATGCTGATCTCTGTGGAATCCCATTGGATACAAGCTTCCAATCACAAAAAACACCCTTCAACCGTCATCACCAACTTACTGTCTCTTAATCAATTCTGGATCCAATTAGCTAAATTTCCTTGTATTCCACAAGCTCTTAAGCGAAATTGTCAGTCTCCCATATGGCACTTTTATGAAAAGTCTTGTTGCGCTCCAAGTAGACTGCATCAAAGTATCTTACCCTCATTAAGACACCTGGTTATCTTTTCAAAAAGTTCGATCAGGTTGGTCAGACGTGACCTCCCTTAACAAAACCATGCTGACTGTTCTTGATTAATCCTTGCCTGTCCAAGTGCAGATTAGTTCTGTCCCCCAGAATTGGTTTGAATATTTTCCCTGTCACTGAGGTTAGTTTCCTTGTTCATTACTTGCTTCCTTCTTGAATAATGGTACCATATTGGCTCCCCTCCAATGCTGGCATCTCTCCTGCAGCTAGAAAGGATCTGAAAATTGTCACTAGCGCCCCAGATATTTTCTCCTTTGCTCAGTCTAGGATATATTTCATCTGGCCTGGAATATCTTTCTACTTTCAAGCCTGCCAGACCACTCAGAACCTCCTCACTGTCTCTGCTAATTTCTTTTAGTATAAAACAGTGCTTCCCCCTGATTTCTGTACCCACATTGTCCCTCTCACTAGTGAACACCAACACAAAATGTTAACTTAGAGCCCTACTTATGTCCTCTGACTCAGTGTGTAAATTACCACTGTGGTTCTTAATGAGCCCTGCTCCTTCCTCACTTATCCTTTTATGCTTAGTGTACTTGTAAAATAATTATGGATTTTTCTTCATTTTCTACCTGCCATCACTCTTACATTACCCCTTTTTAGTTTTGTAATATCCTTTTTAAGTTGACTCTTTGTATATTCTGTACTTTTTCAGGGCTTCTACTGTTTTGAGCCCTTGGTATCTGCCATAAACTTTTTTTAAATCTTTCTGCAATCCTGTATATTCCTTTATATCCAGGGTTCCTGGGGTTTGTTGGTCCCACCCTTCTTTGTTGAAACATGTTGGCCCTGAATTTTTTTTTTCTTGAAAGTGTTCCACTAGTCAGATGTGGATTAACATAACCATTTATGCTGTCATTCTCCTCTGGCCAAATCATACCTGGCCTTATTAAAATTGGCTTCTTCCCCACCCCAGTTTAAAACTTTGATTTCAGGCCCATCCTGTCCTTGTCCATAACAGTCTTGAACCTAATGGATCACTGTCTGCAAAACTCTTCCCCAATATAATCATTCTGCTTCTCTATTCAACCGACCAAAGTGCATAATCTCTCATTTTCATAAATTATATTCAATCTGCCACCTTATTGGCCCACTCTCAACTTGTCCATTTCCCTCTGCTGGTTTTTTGTGTCACCCACAAACTTGGTTTCACTCCCCTTATCCAAGTCATTGGTATACATTGTAATTAATTTGGCTCCCGCTCTGATCCTGGTCACACTCCCAGTAGGTTGCCATACTTAAAATGCTCCTCTTATCCCATGATGTGAAGGAGTCAGTGTTGGACTGGGATGTACAAAGTTAAAAATCACACAACACCAGGTTATAGTCCAACAGGGGCGTCCAAATAAACCTGATTCTTTAAAAAATAATATATTTTGATTTTTAAAAAAAATATTTTTAAATATTACAACAAATCCAAAACAGTGCGATTCAAAACAGTACAAAAATAGTACAAAACTAAACCCAAATAATTAAAAAAATTCCTCAACCCACCCTCCTATACGAATGTATAAACTTATATAGAGAAGTATAAAATTTCTTAAAAACCTAAACTAGCTATTTAACTAAATAAATAAATAAATACCTAACAACAAACAAATAAATAGTAATAACTCAGCCCAGCCAAACAAAACACTCATACATTCACAGTTCCTCCTCTCTGGATATTGGACTCATGAAACACAATCGTTACGGCTATATAAAAGCCCTTGTTAGTGTGGCAGATAAATCTGTGTCCAGGTATTTCAAAAAGGGTTGCCATGTCTTGTAAAAATTCTCAGTTTTGTGGTGTACCATATTTGTGAGAAAATCTTCCACCAACCCGACAGGCCTGGAGAGGTTTTCAGATATCCAACCTAGCAAGATATTCTTCCTTACACAGAGGGTAAGAATATTGAAAAGTTTTTTATGCATGTCTGCAGGAATTACAATGGGTAGGCCCAAAAGGAGAGAAATAGGGTCCTTCTCCACCCCGACACCTAAAATCCTCTCCATTGCACCCACCACAGCGCTCCAATATGTTTGAAGCCTGTCACAAGACCAAAGACAATGGGTAAGAGTACCTGTACAGACCTTGCACTTGGGATATGCTGAAGAGACCCCTGGTTTAAATTTTGACAAACGGTCTGGGGCGAAGTAGACCCTGTGGAGAATCTTCAACTGTAAAGCATGGGTCCTATTGAAAATTGATATCTTCCTTGCATTCTCCCAAATATCCTCCCATGCCTCTGAAGAAGCTTCAACACCCAGCTCTCTCTCCCACATCTTGCAGAGTCGATCAGACTCATCTGAGGTGGCACCCCCCAATTGGTGATATAGAGTACTGATAGAGAGTGTATTCTTAGCCCTTTGTACCCCTCTTTCTATGTCAGATTTGTAGGGATCAGTCAAAAGTGTGGTCTTTTTTTTGAATAAAATCCCTAACTTCAAAAAGTGAAAGAGGTCTCTATTAGGTAACTCGTACTTCCGTACTAACTGATCGAAGGACATCATTCCGTCTTCCTCAAATAAATCACCCATGCAAGATATACCCCTAGCTGCCCAACGTTTAAATACTGAATCTATCATACCCGGTTGAAAACCCGGCAGACCCACTAAAGGTGTAAACAAAGATGTTTTACCAATATTACTTTCCCTCTGCCGAATTGCCCTCCATGCTTTAACAGAATTGATGACTATTGTGTTATGACAATATTCCCTAACTGTCCTCATCTTGTCCAAAAACAGCAAACTGGTAAGGGGGCACCTTGCCTGGGAGGCTTCGATATCTAGCCATATTGAAAGAGGGTCCCCACAAACCCAATCACATATGTAGGTCAAAAACGAGCTTAATTGGTAATTTTTAATGACCGGAAGGTCTACTCCCCCCAATCTGTGAGGCAACTGCAGTTTGGCTAATTTAATGAGGGGGCGTTTACGGTGCCAGATAAAGGAGCTGAACCAACCGTTCAGCCTCCTGAGTGTTTGTTCATTGAAAATCAGGGGGAGCATCCGTATAGGGTATAGTAAACGAGGGAGAATATTCATCTTAATAAGTGCTATCCGACCCGACCACGAGACTGGAAGTGCCTCCCATCTTTGGAGATCTTGTTTAATTTTTTCAAATAATTGAGTAAAATTGGCTTTGAACAGCCAATCCAGAACTGGAGTAATGAATATGCCCAAATACACAAAACCCCCCTGTGACCACCTAAATGGGAATCTATAGTCACTCTCAAGAGCCAACTCTTTCGTAAGACCACACATAGGCATAGCCTCTGATTTAGCAAAATTAATCTTATACCCTGAAAA